>NC_056737.1:230891261-230976729 GCF_019279795.1 Protopterus annectens
GGTGAACCCTCTCTTTCGAAACCTCTCCAGAATACCCTTCTGAAGAGGTCCGTCATAAGAGACTCTGCAAGAGGAAGCATTTAGACTTCCCAGAGGAGTCTGTCACCTCTAAAACAGACCTTGATGTCTCCTTTGCAGACATCCTAGAGATCCTTAAGCAGGGAGGTGGCTGGAAGTCCATCAACCTTTCTGATGAGGAGTCTGTTTACCTGAAGGCCTTTGGATCTCACCCTTTAACCACTTGGGTGTCTCCGCTTTTCAACGAACTTATGGAACTAGTTAGTCGAAAGGCGTGAGTTTCCAGACACAGTGGAACCTGTCCCTCGGAGGCCAAATAAGTTAATTACTGCCCCTTCTGATAAAGTTTTCCTGACTAAGGGTGCCCCTGTAGATGCTATGGTGGTGGCAGCAGCCACCAAAAAGGAATTTTCTGTAAC
The DNA here is from genome assembly GCF_019279795.1 of Protopterus annectens. Taxonomy (NCBI): domain Eukaryota; kingdom Metazoa; phylum Chordata; order Ceratodontiformes; family Protopteridae; genus Protopterus; species Protopterus annectens. The sequence continues at coordinate 230,891,699 of NC_056737.1, forward strand.
ATCTTCGTCTGTCCATCAACCGAACAAGGAGTCTCATACGATGGACAGACATGGGAAGCACATGTTTTCTTCAGCAACCTTTGCACTCAGATCGCTGAATTATCTGACGCATTTTACAAGGCTACAAAGAGATCTCCTAAAGGAGCTAGGACATACTCTTAAAGGTACAGTAGCTGCAGAGATATCATACAAGGTTTCTTCTCAGCTCTCCACTTTAAACTCTGTGGTCAACTCCTCCATGAGGCTCATTTCTTATGCAGCAAATGGGGAGTGAGCAGAGCTGCAGGTTCAGGAATTTCCCTAAGGAGACATTCTCAGATGCACTTGCGTGACTTTGCAGAACCTTTAAAATCTTCCTTTATTAATGCCCCTTTCGATGGCTTGTCCTTGTTCGGGTGAAAGTCAAGGACACACTAACCAGGTGTGAACAAGAAGGAAAAACTCTCTCTGCCATATGAGTCCATTTTTCCGTACCTTCTAGACCTTATCCAAAAGGCCAAAAGGGAGAAAAGATGTGTTTCCATAAATCCCAGAGAATTTTTAAGGACACACGTGGTGACTCTTCCCCAAGGAGCAGGGGGGGGAAGTATAAATGGAAGACACCATCCATGTGGCAGAGGGTGTCCACAAAATCATGGCGACAAGGATTCTTTCCGTGGTAGGCCCTTTCAACACTCCTGAAGGAAGGCCTGTCTGTCCATCTCTGGAGGCAGTCGGAGGTCAATTATCTTTGTACCTAGAAGCCTGGCTAGAAGTATGGTAGAGACACGGGCATACTTCAGAGATCAAGGACATAATTCTCCACACCCAAGTCACAGAAGGATAAAATCTTGACTGTGATCCAGGTCACTGGAGTTTGATTAGTGGTTTGCAGGGACATAATTTCCTGTCTTTGTTGCATAGAGGGATGAAGCCAATCTAGAACCCAGATCACCTGAGTTTGATTAGTGGCTTGGGCCCTGGAAGGACCAGGGCTGGATGTTGGGAGTGAATGGATGACACCAGCTCGCATATCCTTGAGGGAAGGAGTAGGTATACCCACTACACTGTTGATTTAGCAAGAGTGTTTAGGAATTGCAGGCTGCACCTATTGATTCAGTGCATCTACTTGAATGCATGTCTCTCAGCTGTCCATATTTTTGCCTCATGTATTTGGACTGTCCCTCGTGTAATATTTGGTTGTCTGGCAAATCATTGAGGGTTGAAGTCACTAAATAATGACTGACCGTTTAGTTTCAGACTTCATACTCTCCAGAACATGTATGCTAATATAAAACCTTATTTTCTAGCAACTTTCTAAGTTTATAAGAATAATAATTAAAATCTGTCCTTGATTTGGGGCCTTTCTCCAGCCATTAATTTGGCTTTGTCCAGATTTCTTGCTCTAAGAGGTTGAGAAGTATAATTGCAGGTAACTGAAGAGGTGTTCACATGTGTACGAGAGCACATATGGAACCTCCTAGAGCAGCAGCATAAAAGGAAGCCATGAGGATCAATTAGGTACTTTGGAGGACCCACAATAATGCAGTGTGACCTCCTCTCTAACACATGACTTTTACCTCCTGGGGAAACAAATCAGCTGAAATTGGCCATAGGGCTGTAGCCCTGATTGAGCAAACAAATTAGTCTGCCTGTTTTCCCCTACAGGAGGAGCAGATGGGTCCATTAGGTTCATTGATTGGTACCTGATGGTCATGTGAGGGATTTAAAAAAAAAGATCAGTGACATAAAATTCTTCTGAGGTCTGCCTTTACCAAAGAGAATGGATTCATAGATTACTAGGCTAATAGCCCAGGGGGCCTTTCTAAGCATAGCCAAGTTTTCCCAAAAGAATAATGATGTTCTGAATCTAAACAGGACATTGGGGGCCAGGCATTTATAAGCAGAGCAGTGCAGAAGCATCCCAGGGTTGAGAGAATAGTTGTCTAGCCACTAGCATGTGTCACTGCTTTAACGATTGTTAGCGCTAGCAATTCTGCTTGAACTAAGATGCTGTTGAGCATGAGGCTGCAAAGAACTGTGGAACTGCGTGGTGCAAATTGACTTTCAGTGGGGCTGGAGTATTAGTTAATAATAAAAACGGAAAAAATATTTTTTTGAATAAGACAGGTCACAAAGAGTTGCACAGTAAGAGGAAGGGGTAAGATAAATAAAGGTAGAGCACAGTAATAATGCAAGTTGAAGAGCAAAAAGGAGAATTTGGAAGAGGGGAAGAAAGACGGGACCAAGCACAAAGGAGCAGAGAAGGCAGGAAGTTAGAAAAGAAAGTCTATGTCAGAGAGGTGTGTTGTAGACCATGAAGGTATTCACTGAAAAAATAGGAGAAAAGACAATAGAAGCAAAAACGCAAGTGTAAAGCAGAAGAAAGAAAAGAACAGGGCAAACCATTAGAAAAGCAGAAAAGTTAGAATGAGTGGAAGATAGAAGTGGATGCATAGTCTCAAAAAGGGAGTAGTTGTGTGGCATAGGGTTCTGTGGAGTGGTGGGGATTGCAGAGTGTAGCATGTACTGGAATGTATAGAAGTGGAAGTTTGGGAGTTTAGAAGACTCTAATCCATGTGGTTGGAGTTGCAGTCACCACTTATTCAAAAAAATAAATAAATAAAATGTTACCAGTGGTGTATCACAGGGCTAATTGTTGGACCCTCTCCTATTTTGCATCTGTTTCTTAGATTTTCAGGTCAACACTCCTGACCTGTAGTTAAGTTAATGCTGTGTCTCTGCCCTCCACCCCTTATGATAATCTGAGTTCCAAAGCCTCTCCCTCCCTTCTTTCATTGCAATTGACTTGACTATTTTATAATCTATGTATGTACTCTTCCCACCCATTGTTTCCATAGATCCATGATACTGAAAGCCCACCCACCAAACCAGTATTTCTGTTGTGTACACCTCCTTTGCTACATATTGTCTCCTACTCATTTTCCTGTGCTCAGCAAAGCCCGGAGTCTTAGACTGCATTCCAGAAATGTTTTACTTGTATCCAGTGCCATCCAGACAATGTTAAGTATCTTTGATTGCTAAACTGCATTTTAAGTTTTTTTGAGTGATTGCCACTGTTTCCTGCTTTTATGTGGGCATTTCACTGAATTCTTTGTAAAAAAAAAAAAAAAAAAAGTGCTCTTCTCTCACTGCTGTAAGACCGTCTTGAAATTGCCTTCAGCAAGGGGTTTACATCTAGCTGTTCAATTTGGTTTATAGTAGCATTGCACTTGTGTTTCTCTTCTACTGTATTTTTACATTAGGAGAACTGAGTTTATTTATCGTTCCTGCAGGAGGTGTTTGCCTTGTCTGTCTAAGTTGGGAAATGCACAGAAGGACTCAGTGTAGTCATGTTATCGGCTTGTGGTAAATTTTGCACATTTGCATTGGTTAGCAGTGCCCTGTACAGTAGTTAATAACTAGAAAGCAAATTTTCCTTGTAGAGCGGTCCATAAAACTGTAACCTGTAAAGCCACAATATAGCAGAAACACTTTGTTTGCAGACAAGCTTAGAGCAGCTAGTTGGGCATTGAGTGTACCTACAGATTTACTAAAATTTAGTATTGTGTTAACATTAAAGTTAGTAGAATTTTCTAATGTTTAGCATAATCTGCCTCCATAAAGCACCCTTATTAGTCTGTACCAACAAAGCACCATTAATAGCTTTCTAACCCCAATACACCACCCCCTTGTATCTCACATATTAAAAGACTGAACAGTGTGGAGATGCAATTTCCTAACTTCTCTGTAGCCAGCTTGGTGGATATGTGTATCCTGAGACAATGTAACAATTGTCTTGTGTTTACTGACAACTTAATCCTTAAAGAAGCAGACACAGTATGCCAAACTTTCACATGCAAGTGCACAGCAGGTTGCGAAAACACACACAGCAACCACATACACAAACATATGCTGAGGCACTTAAAAGCAATCTTCCTAAGTAACAAAGATCTCCTAGACCACCCAGTGTCAAAGCTATGCCTTAGCAAGCCCAAAGGCACTTAGAAAAAACAACACCTAACATCACACACATATGGTCACTTCACTGGAGCCCCAAAACACTAAGCCCCTAGGACAAGCAAACACACTTCCCAGTACTCTGTTCATGGGGACTGCATTGTAAGATGTACTGATGCCCCTCTAACCAGGCTGAACAAGGAGAAGATAACTGTTAGTTGCTTATCTGGAGCCGGGATCTGACAAATCATGCACACACTCAAGTCATTACATCACAGGTACCAGTCTGATTCCACCTTAGTCCATGTAGATGTAAATGACCATAGATTTACCTCCCTGGACTGTATGATGAGAGACATTATGGGAGCTTTCAGAATATCTGTCTCCGGCTGGTTTGAGCTTAGCACTGAGCAGCATATTACCGTCACTGAGGGTGATGCCACAATATGAGCAAAAATGATTGATTTCAACAACTGGCCGTCTTTCTGGTGTCATTCTGAAAGGATCCAGTATTTGTCAGCTTGGGAAGACATGGTCAGCAGACCACATTGCTTTTCCAAGGATAGTCTGCACCTTCCCCCCCTAGGTTTTTGAATACTGGCTAAAATTAGTCCACCCCCCATAGTTCCTTTTTTAGGCAATGACAAATGGAAAAAACCTACGGACATAGCAAAATAAACTCATCTGAACCTCAAGGTTTTACTGTTCAATGCCAGGAGCTACAAAAACTACATTCCCGCCAAGCCCTCCTCACACTCGTGAATGTAGACATCTGTGCCAAGCCTTCCTCACACTCGGGAATGTAGACATCTGTGCCAAGCCCTCCTCACACTCGAGAATGTAGACATCTGTGCAGTCATTGACAGATGTTTTAAAGCGGCAAAGAGTACCCTGGCAGTGTAAAGTTTCAGTGCCTTCCACACCTTTAGATCAGTAGCTGCACAAAAAAGGGCTAAAGGTGGAGGTGTCTCAATATACATCAACAACAACAATACCTCTAGGGTGGTTAAACAGGATGACATGCTGGAGTTCCTCCATGTACATATCACTGTAGACAAAATCCCGTACCATATCCTAGCCAGCTGTAGGTTACCCTCCATGTCCCAAGAAGCTCCAGTGCATACTTGGACCTACTAGAGACACTTACCATCCAACTTAACACCCTACTTAAGGGAAACTTTAATTATCTCTCTATAGACTGGGAATTTTACAGTCTTCAAGTCTAAAGACACAGAGATTCCTGGATTTCATAAATACAAACCCCCTCGACCGACTAGTGAATACGCCCACCAGAGGCTCTAAAGTACTGGACCTTGTGTTCACAAATCTGAGAGAATGCTGCAACCCCCCCAGTGTCTCATCCTTCCTGGTAAGGTCCAACCATAAAGCTCTCTCCTTTGAAATTAAAATCAACTCCATAATCGCATTAAAACCAGTAACAAGTTAGGAGCTGTTCCAAGGCAAATTACCTGTTATTAAGTGATGGTTTGTCAAAATTCATTGCTCATCCAAAACCTAAGAACACAGCAGCCTATGCTAAATTGCTGTCAGAAAATCTGTATAACCATGTCAATGGCTGCATAGAGACTGCTGTACCTACAAGAAATAAGCCTGGGATTAACCCTGGAAACAAACCACCATTGTAACATCCCAAATTAAACAGGATATACAACAAAAAGAAAAGAATTATGGGAAAAATCAGGAAGTGTAACTCCCATAAAGATAAAAACTCTCTCGTCAAACTAAATAGATGGCTAATTAGGTCAAGTAAAGCTAACTTTGAGGTTAAGATAGCCTCTCAGGTGAAAAATAACCATAAGGCCTTCTACAGCAATGTCAGAAACTTCAAGGGCAACACACAGCACTGTGCTGGACTGGTGGTTGATGGTGCCACATTCATTGAGCCTGGTGATATAGTGAACCTGTTAATGCACAAATTCAGTTATATACCTCTCACCCCAACTATCCCCAAAAATACTTTCAAACATAACCTGCCAAGTATAACTAGGAAGCATGTATTGGCTGCACTCACTAAAGCCAAGAGAACAGCCTTAGTGGACCCCAATAATATCACAGGATGCCTCCTGAATAGTCTAAAATGCTACTTATCAGGAGCCCTGGAGTAATTTTTTAACAACAGTCTTAAAATAGACTTTTTGCCACGTGAATGGAGGACTGTGACTGTGACGGTCATCCCTCTTCATGAGTGAGGACCTTCAACAGATCCTGGAAACTACAGGCCCATTAGTCTGACTAGTCTTTTTGCAAAGCCATGGAAAGAATTATCATGGAAATTATCAACAAGGACATAGGAGAGCTCCAGACACTAGATGCATCCCAGTTTGGCTTTGTCAAAGAAAGGTCATGCTTACTGAATATGGTGGACTTATTTGAAAAGTTCACTAAGACAATGGATGAGGGGAAAACAGTGTATACTGCCTACATAGATCTGGCTAAGGCATTTGATACAATACCCCAGTCAGACATTATCAACAGACTTAAGGAATTGGGTATAAATTCCTTTATAACATGTTGGGTAGCTAGCTGTCTGGCTCACTGATAGGAGTCAGGAGGTTTGAATCAGTGAGGGTACTTCCACAAACAGGCCGGTCACCAGTGGCATCCCTTAGGGCTCTGTGATAAATCCACTTTTTGTCATTGACTTCTTGGATGAAAAAGCCAATATAAAAGGCCTATGGCTACCCGAATTTGCAGATGATTGCAAACTGGGAGCAGTCATTGAATCACCCCAAGACAAGAACACCCCTCAGAAAGGTCCAATACAGAGAAATGCTTGGTTCCAAAGCCATGGTTTAAAACTCAGTGTGGAGAAATGCATTATAGTACCTGTTGGAAAGTCGGCCACCTTGGCTAACTGCTTCATCAATAAAACACTCTTAAAAGTTGATTCAGTAGTCTGAGATCATGGAACTCATGTAGATAGTAACCTAATAAGAAAACCCTTCTATGTTGCTCAACTTACAGGCATCTAGGTTAAGAGAGTTCATCATACCACCACACTCTGCAGTCATCAGACCTGTCATAGAGTGTAATGCCCCCTTCAGTATGTACCTGATCAGACACATGCAGCAACTGGAACGTCCACAAAGGTTCCTTACAAAAAGCATACAAGGGAGTAAACACAATTTCCTACATTGATTGCCTCAAAGCCCTATATCTTTACTTGGTGCCGTACAGACTTCTGAGGGTTGATCTTTGCCTGGCATACAAGGCATCCCTGGCCTTGGCTTTGATGAACCTTTTGCACATCTGCAAAACAAACCGCATCAGAATTACTAGATTAAAAGATCTAAATTTTGCTTATGACATAAATAAGATATGTCAGAGAGAGAGAGAGAGAGATGGTTCTCAGAGAATTTTCTGGAACAGGCTCCCCATCCATGTGAAGCAGAGATCCTCCCTATCCCTATTTAACTGGAAATTGGGCCAATGAATGGGTAATTGGAAATTCACCCGCTTGGTCTGGGTCCTATGTCTGTGATGTACAGAGGCAGTCAGTAAAGTTCCTTCAATATAAATCAAATTTGTAGGTCACATTTGGGTTGCATGGCTAGGCTTATCAGGGCCCTAGGGGTCGTTAACCTGGTGTACACCTATGAACCTATAGGGCATGGGCACATACGCATTAATATACAAAAAAAAAAGAAACCATGTTAATTTTTTTCATGCATTAAACATTGCTTAAATGTTTTCTTTCTTCATGACAACTATTGCTCACTCCAACTTGACATAAATTGCTGAATTCATGCCATCCCTTAAACCTAACTCCTCCTCCTCCTGACCATTATTCTGCATGTATTGTTCCCACAAATTTCATTTTCTTTCTGTGTAATGTGTCATTCCCTTTTCTAAAGATCCCACTTCCATTTTTATCTCCTTAACAATATGGAATACTTCAATTAAAATTGATTTTCATTTCCATTTTCTAGCAATTGCTTTTTTGACCGCCAGTGGCATTAAACTTAATAAAGTCGCAAATCTCCACCTATCCTCCTCCACACTTGCCTGGTTTAATAGTTACCTATCTGGCAGGGAACAATATGTCAAATGGCTCTCATCCTCCTCACATTTCCTTCCCATCTCCACTGGTGTTCCCCAAGGCTCCATCTTGGGACCCCTATTGTTTAACATCTTCACCAATGATCTTTACACCTCATGCAAAGAATCCTCCCTTATTCAGTATGCTGATGACTCCACACTTATATCCATCTCAAATAACATTCCTGAATTATACTCCCTGACTCAACAGGCCCTACTTTCCACTGAACAATGGCTCTCTCACAACCTATTGATCCTAAATCCCAAAAAGACCAAACTCCTACTTTTCCTTCCCCGTTCTCTTTCTCATCACAAAACCTCCTTTTTTATTACATCTTCTACAAATACAAATATCCAACCTGACACCCACACAAAACTCCTAGGGGTCATTATTGATGATGAACTCAAGTTTAACCTACACATACTCCAATGTATAAAAAACAAACAAACCAGACACTAGGTCTGCTATATCGGAACAAAAAATTCCTAACCCCTGAATCTAGACTTACCCTGGGCAAGGCACTCCTCCTCCCCTCCTTCTTGTACGCCGCCCCAGTTCTTACCAATATCCAGGCCTCCACTCTAAACAAACTGCAACAGACGTACCATAAAATAGCCAGATTCATTACTAACTCCCCACACAACTCACACCACTGCATTTCTTTAAACTCTCTACAATGGCTTGAACTTCCCCAGTTTCTGCTATCTTATAAATTTCATATGCTACACTGTATTCTTTATAAACCCTCCTTCTGTCCATCTCTATCTTCCTTAGTCTCCATCTACATCCCATCCCTGACCCTCCGTGCTTCTAACCAACAATTACTTGATATCTACCACCCAAAAAGGTCAGTAGGCAAACTACTCTACAAACACTCCCTTGCCCATGCTTGGAACAAACTTCCCCTTGACTTACATTCAATCTCCCACACCTCACACTTTAAAAATGAACTAAAAGCTTATTTTCTCAATTCCAGAACCTGCCCTTGCCATGACCATACCTAGTCTTCCTTCCCTTTTTGTACCCTCAAAAGACCATACTTAGTACCTCATTACACTTCTCTCTCCAATGTGTCTACTATGCATTTACACAATTTTATACAAACAAAAAATGTTCATTGTTGACCTATTGAACTATATCAATGTAAAATTGTTACTTAGCTTCTTTTTAATGCAACTTTAACTTTATGCATATATCCCAACATATGTGAATCGTTTTGCTATAACTGCTATTATATCAATATTGTTTAAAATTGTACTTGTTTTAAAATGTATTACTGGAGCTTTTCTCCTCGGGTCTCCACTGAAAATGGGCCACAAGCCCAGTTGGACAAACCCGGTTAACAAATGTCAATAAATAAATAAATAAATAAGTCTTCTTATGTCTAGGCAAGCAAAAGCTCAAAAGAATGAATCTGAGGTTGTTAATGTTCTTTCCATTCATCATTGGTGGGTTTGGTCCCGAGGCCTCGAAACTGAGTCAGCCTATTACCAAGCTCGCACCAGCCAAAAAACTCTCGAGTTAAGTCTCTACCCAGAATGCCCTTCTCCCTGTTACCTCAGATCTCATTTGCCACGTTGATGTAAAGCCATGTTTCAGTTGAGCTCTCAGCTAAGTGAAATTTTTTTTGATATTTGTGTAAAATTTTTGGATATCTTCATATTTTACTAAACCATCAGTATTGCTAGTGTCATTTCTTCTGTTTAACCGTATTCTTTCCACTCTACCTGTTGTTACCTTTGGTAAACTTCAAGTACCATTGTTGGTACGGCCTTTCCTTTACCCTTGTGGTATTTCTTCAATACCATAGTTGGTATTGTTTCTCCTGTTTAACCTGTCAGCTTTTATCTTTATTCAGGTGTTTCCCTTTCTTCTCTTCTTACAGTGTATTGTTATATTGCTGATTTTTTTGTGATTTCCTAAATGGAGTTGACTTCATTATAGTTGGATTATACAGTGGCTGTGGTGTTTTTTTCTACCAAGATGTTGGATAAGAATGGTACCTCAGGCTTTAAGCATTGTACTTCTTGTAAGGGCAAGTTACCTAACAGTGATTCTCATGATGACTGTGTATACTGTTTGGGAGTGGCCCACCTTTTGGTGCAGCCTCCATGAGATATTTGTCAGAGCTTCAGCCAATGCACTCTTAATGAGAGCAAAAATAAACTCATTCTGAAGGGGTTACTCAAGTCTCCCTTCTCAGAGGCCATTTCTGCGATGGAGGTCTCAACCCTTCCTTCTAAGGACAGAAGGAGATCCCATTCTGTTCTTTCTTCACCATCAGGTGATCAGAGCAAGCCTGGGAAATCTAAGGTCCCTAGGTTATCGTTGGAGTGTAAATTTGCCTCTTCGGCTCCGCCTTCCTTGGCTCCAACCATCTCAAAACCTTAGTTACCGACGCCTGTTTTGGCACCGGTCCTGCCTCCGGCACCAATCATAGACCTTACTACGCCTATTTCGACTTCAGCACCTGTAGCTACTTCGACTCAAGGCACACCTTTGACTACACCATCAGTTTCCATTTTGGAACTGACCGTTTTGGCTCCGAGTGCCACTTTGGCACCGAGCGTTGTTCCGACCTCACTTGATCTGACCACTTTGATTCTGGTCTCGAAACTAGAGACTTCGGTGCCAGCAGACCTTGCACCATGGACCTGATACTCCCCCTTCCTAGACCCATTTCTGGACCGAGCATATAGCCCATTCCTCGATCGTTCTGACTCTCTGTTTGGAGTATCCACTAGATCCACCAGGAGCCTTTCGGAACACGACGTGGTGCGTCTTGTAGACCAGCTGTTGGTAGCCAGGGAGATTTCCTCACTTTCTAAGACCCATCCACCTGCAGGACTTGGGTTGGGTTGCCTTATCCATGGACTCCATCTTACACTCCTCCTTCAACCATCTCGGTTCTGAGGCCTTGTACTCCAACATCCTTCTTTATTTTTATTTATTTTTTTATTTTACATTTGTTAACCAGGATAGTCCGACTGGATGGAGGTCCATTTACAGCCGAGGCCCAGCGAGAAAAGCTCCACAGTTTACTAGCAATAATTAAAAGTTGAAGGACAAACAAGCAAACATAAAACCTTGGAACCCATCACCTCGGCACTTACAGTGCATCTCACTCTGGCTCCAAGTTTGTCCCTTTGGTGTTCTGTTCCTGCCGAACTGGCCCTTCCTCAATCTGGGGATTGGGGGATGGGCGCATCCTCCCGGAGTATGGTGCCAACTCTCTCCTCGGTTCCTTCCTTGGCACTGATGGCTGCGTCCGCGCCGATCCTGCTTGAGGCTCCATCCGTGGGGGCGGGTCTGTTGGAGCGGGGTGTGACCCTGGTCCCGAGGTTGTCTTTCTTGGTTCTAGGCTTCCGTCCCTCTTTGGGCGGGCCTGCCATCCGCGAGATGGAGAGGGATCTTGCTTCTGCTAACACTCCATTGATGTCGGAACCCCAGTTTTCTCCCTCTGAGCTACAACTGTCACAGACCACCCCAAGGACACTGGGCAGAGAAGCCGCAGGACACCCCTGTTCAGGGTAATCACTATTCTGAGTCCTCCTCAGAGACCCCCCACTGAAGAGCCCCCTCGAAAGAAGATGTGCAAGAGGAAGCACATGGACTCACCTGAGGAGTCCTTAATGGAAGACATGGATTATGATGATGGTGATGGGTTCCTACAGTCACCTCCTGATGATGTCTCCTTCGGAGACATCCTGGAAATGTTAAAGCAGATTGGTGACTGGAAGCCGTCCAACCCTTCATCTGAGGAGTCGGTGTTCCTGCAGGCTTTTCGTGCCCAGCCTTCTACCTGTTGGGTGACCCCGCCTGCCGACGAGCTTGTCCAGCTCATCGTGCAGCGCGCATGGAAGAATCCTGATTCCACTGAGGAAATCCTCCAGAGACCAGACAAAACTCTTTCCCCTCCCGAGGAGAACCCGCACTGGTCCGAAGGGTTACCAATTGATGCTATGGTGGTGGTGGTGGCCAAAAAAAAGGACTTGGCTGAGGAAAGTCCCGCTGTCCACCCGCTCAACAGGGAGTCCTGGGTGGTGGACAGACTTGGGAAGCGTGTTTTTGCATCAGGGACCTTTGCTATATGATCCCTGAATTATTTGGCACATTTTACGAGGCTCCAGAGGGACCTGATCTCCGAACTCTCTGGGACGCTTGCAGGACAGTTGTCTGATGAGGTCAGGGATAAAGTGGCCTCGCAGCTCACAACCCTGGAATCAGTATCTGACTCGTCCATGAGGCTGCTGTCACATGCGACAGAAGGGGCGGCTAGAGCAGTGGTTTCAGGCATTGTTATGAGACGTCATGCCTGGATGCGCATTTCAAGTCTTCCTTTCTGAATGCTCCCATCGAAGCTTCATCCCTTTTTGGCTCCAAAGTGAAGGACATGCTGGCCAGGTGTGAACAAGATGGAAAAACCCTGTCTGCCGTAGACCTGCGGTTTTCCAACCCTCAACGTACCTTTTCCAGGACTCAGAGGAGTGGAAAAATGTGGCATATGAAATCTCAGGGTCCCTTCCATGCCACACATGGTGATGATACTCCCAGAGGCAGAGGGGGGTTAACAATTCTGGAAGATGCCCCAATAGAGGCAGAGGGAGTCCTCACAAACAAGGCTCCAGGGACTCCTTCTCTGGACATCCTTATCAGCGCTCCTGAGGGACGACCCAATTGCTTACCTCTGGAAGCAGTCGGGGATTGTTTCTCTCTGCACCGAGCTGCCTGGCAATCTATCACCACCGATCGTTGGGTGCAGAACATAATCACCAGAGGTTACACCATTCTCCTTTCTTGTCAGCCAAAATTCCCAAGAAAACTTCCTGACTTTTCACCCAGTTAAAGGGAAGAAGCAGCTTCAGAGATTATAAAGCTGTCACAAAAAAAAGAGTCACCCAACCAGTCCCACCAGGCCAGCGTGGATCCGGATTTTACTGGAGATTCTTTTTGGTGCCAAAAAAGACGGGACTGGAGACCCATTTTGGATCTCAGCAGTTTAAACAAGTCTGTCACCCAAACCAAATTCCAGATGGTCTTGTTTCAGTCCATCATTCCCTTTTTAAGAGAAGGTGATTAGATGTGCTCTGTAGATCTCCTTGATGCATATTACCACATCAAGATGGACAAACGCTCCAGGAGTCTGCTTCGTCAGGGCTAGGATCAAGTCATTACCAATTATGTGCCCTGCTGTTCAGTCTCTCTACAGCCCCCAGAGTGTTCAAGAAATGCATGGCAGTTGTAACAGCTCACTTGACACTAAAAGGTTTCTGGGGTTTCCATATCTAGACGACTGGTTCCTTACCGCCCCCACCAAGCATCTTCTGGTAACAGTGCTATACTATACTCTCTCTATGGCAAAATTGTTGGGAATAACGATACATTGGGAGAAATAAAAACTCAACCCTACACAACAAATAGAGTTCATTAGAGCAGTGTTCAATACTCAGTCCTGTCTGGTATTACTCCCATTTCACAGACTCCATCGATTAAGGCTTAAACTCCGTATGATTCTTTCTCAAACAACAGCCTCTGCAAGGAAGTTTTACAGGCCCTAGGTTCTATGGCTGCATCAATTCCAATAGTGCCTCTAGCAAAACTACATATGCGGATTTTGCAATGGCTCCTTCTGTGTCAATGGTTCCCAAACTGTCATCCCCTGGATTACAAGATTTGAATAACCAACTCCTGCAAACAGGACCTGCTTTGATGGATGAGGCCGGACGTAGATCTTTGGAACCACCCATTTCAACCCTATTGTGACCACGGATGCTTCCTTGATCGGGTGGGCCCCGAGATGGCGTCTGTAATCTTCAGCCTCTGGGCCAGCCTTGCTGCAATCTTTTTGCTTCCCCATCAAACACCAAGTGCAGCAGCTACTTCACCCTACTTCCCCTTGAGGGGAGTCACCGAGGGAAGCTCTGATCCACGATTGGCCCACGGGACTTTTCTACGCCTATCCTCCCATTCCTCTGATCCCACAATTTCTAAAGAAAGTTTTTCGGTTGAGATGCAAGGTGATCCTTATAGCCCCATTCTGGCCTCGACAAGTTTGGTTCCTTTTTCTTTGGCCTGACCTAGTATACACGCCGTGGATTCTGGACCCTCTACCAGATCTGATTACTCACCCCTATGGGTTGAGTCACCCGAACCTGTCCAGTCTCAAGCTGACAGCTTGGTTTCTCCACTTCCACTAGTCACCAGGCAAGCTAATCTCTCCTCCCCTGTTCAAGACATCACTCTGGCCTCTAACAAACCTTCCACCTGAAGACTATATCAGGATGAATGGAAAAGGTTCTCCATCTGGTCCAAGGATAACATGCTACAACCGTACTCGGCTCCAGTTACTGCAGTGCTTCAATACTTGGCTAAATTTTTTGATAATGGAGCCTCTGCCTTTACTGTACGAGTGCATCTAGCAGCAATTTCCATTTTCCACAATGGTGTGGATGGCACCCCTCATCTCTTTATGCATCTGCAAGGCTTTCCTCAAGGAGACCTCTCCTCTCAGGCCTCCTCTCAGACAGCCCGTGGAACCATGGAACCTGACTTTAGTCCTCAAGTCTTTGACTCAAAAACCCTTTGAGCCTCCTGCTAAGTGTGACCTAAAGTTTTTGTCTTGGAAATCTTTGTTTCTGGTAGCCATTAGCTCTACCAGAAGAGTCTCGGAGCTGCATGCATTGTGTATCAAGAGGCCCAATCTGGTCTTTCATACAGACAGAGTGTCACTTCGGACAAACCCATCTTTTCTTCCCAAAGTTGTTTCTGAATTCTCTGTTAACCAGTCAGGTGATCTGCCAGTGTTTCTTCTGCATTTTGCCAATAGAGGAGAGTATTGCCTTCACTCCTTAGACGTACATAGACAATTGAGATTTTACCTAGACAGGACGAAACCTATCCATAAATCTGAACAGCTTTTCATTTCTTTTTTGGGACCCAAAATGGGAGAGGCTGTTTCCAAGGTTACATTATCAAAGTGGCTAAGGTACTGCATATGTTTCACCTATTCCCTCCATAATGAATCTATGCCAAAAGTTAAAGCCCACTCCACTATATCTATGGCAACTTCTATAGCATTCCATTCCAAGGCATCCATGGATGACATCTGTGCAGCAGCTACTTGGGCTAAGCCTCGTACCTTTATCAGTCATTACAAATTGGACCTGTTCTCCAGAGAGTGAGCTGCCTTCAGCTCAGTGGTACTCAGGAATGTTCTTCCTTGCAAAGTAAGGGAAAACAGCTCTTGTACTTTACAAAAAAAAGCACGTAAACAGGCATGTCAAGGGTCAGCTTCCGGTGATTTCTCCTGTCCACCTGGTGAATCTGGGCATACTGGGGCAATGCAGCAACTGTCTCATGTACAAAGACAACCCTCTGCTCCTACCACCAAACACTACAACCTGTGAGAGATGCACTTACATAGCCAAACTGGAAGCAAAGCTTGTGCTAGACAGTCAAGAGGAGAAGGTCAACACCTGCACCACACCTCAAGCAACACATAGCCCTTCTAAACCCACACCATCAACACCCACACATAGCAACACTAAACCCACATATGTGGAAGCCCTTAACATTAACCTTCCCCTGAGCATCAAGGACCTCCAAAGCTGAAACGCAAACAAACACCATTCACAACCAAAGTGACACATAGCTCACAACACCAGTGTGCTACTCAACAACAGCCAACAGGCAAGACAACGTACTCAGCACTTTAATCATAGGTGACTCTATAGTCAGGCACACTGATGTCCCACTTGCCAGGCTGAACAAGGTGAAAATTACAGTCAGCTGCTTGTCGGGTGCCAGGATCCGCCACATAACGCATGCACTCAAGTCACTGCACAAAAAGTACAAATATGACTCTGTCATTGTCCATGTTGGAGTGAATGATTTGAGACGTACCTCTCTGGACTACATGAAAAGAGACATGGAAGAGCTCTCGGATCATGTGGCCCAGGCAGGTATGACCCTAGTCCCGAGTAGCATCCTGCCTTCGCCCAGAATGATACCACAGTATAAGGACAAAATGATTGACTTCATAACAATTGGCTAAGCCTCTGGTGTCATTCAAAGGGGATCCAGTATCTGTCTGCCTGGGATGACATGATCGACAAACCACGATGCTTTGCCAGAGATGGTCTGCACCTGTCACCCCTGGGATTCAGGTTACTGGCTAAAGCTCTTTCCACTCCTATAGTGCCTTTTTTTGGCAAGGTTCAAAGGACAAAACCACCACCGTAACAGATACAAGCATGCCAAATCTGAAGGTAATGCTACTCAATGCTAGAAGTCTAAATCTCAAAATGCACTCTCTCGAGGCACTCCTAAAAATGGAGAACATCGATATCTGTGCAGTAACTGAGACCTGGTTCAAGGCTCCAGAGAGCACCCCTGCAATACCAGGCTACAACTCTTTCCACACTTTTCGGCCACCAAACCAAGACTGAAACAGTAAAGGGGGAGGAGTGTCCATATTCACACCTCCAGGCTAGTTGCCCAACACAATGCATCTGAAATTCTCCAGTTGCAACTAACACTAGGTAAGACTGCAATCCAAATTGTAGCTTGCTACAGATCCCCCACCATGCCCCAAGATTCTCACTACACCTTTCTAAACATACTGGAAAAGATTAAGTTACAACCAAACACCCTAATACTGGGTGATTTTAACTACCCTGCTATTAACTGTGAAAACTACTCGGGTACCAACACCTTTTCCCAACGGTTCTTGGAATTCATAAATTCCAATGTCTTGGATCAACTAATCCATTGTCCTACCAGGGGCTCCAATATCCTAGACCTGGTCATTACCAAAATGAGAGATAGATGCTCCACACCAGTGGTCACCTCCCTCATTGGCCAGATCTGACCATAAGCAAATCACCCTTGGCATCCACATCCCACCCCCACCCCCTAGTACGGAAACCTGTGTAAAAAAACTTCTCCAAAGCCAACTTCATGCTACTCAAGTCAGAAGTGACAAACTTCATGACACCCACGCAGATGGGAGCTGAAAGTTCAACTGCTGAATCCTACACTAAGGCATTGTACAAGCATATCCACTCATGCATGAATCGTGCCATCCCAAATAGAACCAAGACGCTCTCCTCCAAAAAAAAAGAAGCCTATCAGGTGGTCTCCTGCCATAAACAAACTATACAACAAAAGGAAGAAACAGTTGCAGAAAAGAGGGAAATCCCAGGATGCAAAAACCTCCCTTACCAGCCTCAGTAAGAAGCTGAGATCCCTCATAAAATCCTCCAGAGCTAGTTCCGAAAATAAAATTGCCAAAGATTCCAAAGACAACCACAAGACATTCTATAGTTATGTCAAGAATCTAAATGGCAATGCTCAGATCTGCTCTGAGCTACAACAGAATGGCATTAAATATACTGATCCCAAGGATATTGCCAATATGCTGGCAGATCGATTTAGTGCAAACTTCACCCCCTAAAAGGCCCATCTCAATACCAAAAGATTTCCAAATTCCGGTAATCACGGCCACACAGGTAAAAACTACACTCTCCAAAGCTAAGAATACAGCATCTATGGGACCAGATGGCATCCGGGCTGTGTACTACATGAACTGCAAAATAAACTGGCACCTCACCTAAGTGTCATGTTTAATCATAGCCTCACCTCAGGCTTCATGCTCACTGAGTGGCGCACAGCTACAGTTATCCCACTCCAAAAGGGGGATCCACCTTGGATCCTGGGAACTACCGTCCCATCAGTCTGACAAGCCTGATTTGCAAGGGCATGGCATGCATTATCATGGAACTTATAAACAAAGACATTGGCAACCTTCAAACACTGGACCCCACCCAGCTTGGGTTCGTGAAGGGCCGATCTTGTCTCCTGAACCCAATTGACTTCTTCAAATCAATCTCCAGAACTGTGAACCAGGCTAAGACGGTCCACACAGTCTGTCTGGACCTTGCCAAGGCCTTCGACACTATCCCCCACTCTGGAATCATAGATAAACTTACTAAGCTGGGCATAAATCCCTACGTCACTCGATGGATTACCAAATGGCTTACTGACAGAACCCAGACTGTAAAAGTAGCCGACTCCAAATCCAGCTCTAGACAAGTGACAAGTGGAGTACCTCAGGGTTCAGTCCTGGGACCACTCTTGTTTGGCATCTACATCTCTGAAGTGCAAGCCAACACTAAGGGACTCTGGCTAACAAAGTTTGCAGATGACTGCAAACTGGGAGCCATTATTGAATCCCCAAATTATGTGGATATTGTACAAAAGGGCCTTACAGAAACAGATGCTTGGTGCCAGAGCCATGGGCTCAAGCTTAATTCAAAGAAATGTACAGTTATCCCCTTTGGGAAAAAACATGTACCCATGAATTACCACATAGATGGCAGTACACTAAATGCTGAAAGTGTGATGAGAGACTTAGGGACATAGGTGGGCAGTGGTCTCACCTTCGATAACCACATTGCCAGAACAGTCAGAAAATCCTTCCATATGACACACGTCATCACTAAGGGCTTTTCATCCAGAAAAACGGAGGTCATTGTCCCACTGTACTCATCCCTCATTAGACCCATTATAGAGTACAACGCCCCATTTGGTATGTACCTCACAAGACCTCTGCAAAAGCTGGAAAGGCCGCAGAAATACCTCACTAAAAGAATTACAGGCCTAAAGCCAATGCCCTATGCTGATCGTCTAAAAAACTCCAGCTATACTTTGTGGCATATCATCTACTCAGAGGTGATCTCTGCTTAACATACAGGACCATGTCAAACCCTGAGCTGTTGGACATGCTTCACTTAAAGAAATCCCAATCCCTCAGAGCCACACACTCCAGGGATCTAAACCTTGTCATCACAATGAACAAAACATGCTGGAGGGATAGGTTTTTGATCCAGAGACTCCCCATACTCTGGAATAGACTGCCCATACATGTCAAGCAGAGCACCTCCTTGGCCCTCGTCAAAATGAACCTTGACGATTGGATGGGAGATAGGAAATTCACCCCAGGGATCACGTCAATCGTCCTGCTAGACAGGGGTCCAGGGAAGTAAATATTGTGGGAATAAATATACAGGGAATTGTTATGGCTAGGCTTGTATAGGTACTAGGGCCGATAGCTTAGTACCAACCTATGAACCATAAGGGCCGCCCATGGACCTCAAGATATCTTGGGATTCTGTCCCATCAGTGATGAATGGAAAGAAGATTAACAACATCAGATAAAGAATTAGGTCTTATCATAATGTTCCATCTGTGTTGTTCATCTTCTTTCATTCATCACTTCCCACCCTCCTTCCCCCTCCAAGGACTCCTGTGGGATGCTTTGGGTCTAAGTGGTACTATAGGGTAGTTGTGTAGAAGTGGCCTCGGCTTTACTTCCTTTTCTTAGCAAATTCAATCTAAGGTAACACGGAGAAGGGAATTCTGGGTAGAGACTTAGCTCGAGAGTTTTTTTGGCTGGTGCGGGCTTGATAATAGGCCGACTTGGTTCCGAGGGCTTGGAACTGAACCCATCAGTGATGAATGAAAGAAGATGAACAACACAGATGGAACATTATGGTAAGACATAACTTCTTTTTTCCTTACTTATAGCCATTTGCTCCCAGGTATTTCTCTAGGAAAGTTTAAAATCTGCCAACTCATTACATTCCCAAAAAGCATGTTCCCAGATGTTCTTCATGTTTCACTGTTGCAGTCTTCACACTTGAGTTATCCTGCCAGGGGTAGCCCTCAGTTGGCCCGAATACCAGAGGCTTAGTATTTCTGCGTCGGTTGCTGTCACTCCAGGACTGAAGTCAGGTCGTCAGTGGTATAAAAACAGGCAGGTGATGCCATTTCATCAGAGGAGCCCAAAGCAGAAGTTGTTCGCATGAGTGCTAGTCGGCCGCTACCTGAGTTTTTGTTTCCGAATTGAAGTTGAAGTCTTCTAAAGCTAAGTGCCCCATTGGGGATCCTTTTTTTCTTGCTCTAAATGATGTCAGAAAAAGTTAATAATTGTCTCGCCTGTGAAAAATAAATACCACACCGAGACTTCCATTCTTACTGCATCACCTGTTTAGACCCAGACCATGATGTTCCTCACTGTTGCTTTTGTGCTTTGTTCAATGCCAGAACTATATGTTGTCGGGCCCTTATTGTAGCTAAATATTTTCGCTCTCAGTCCTCTTATTCCGATATGGCTTTGGTAAGCCATCCAACTACTGATCTTCCGAAGAAATATAAGGATAAAGACAGAGACAGACCGCACAAGTCCAAAACTGCTGATGCTTCCGTTAAGCTAGTCGTCAGTTCTCCGGTCCTCAGTGAGGTGTTTTCGCACCCCCTGATGCCTGCTTCTGTGGATTCGCAGGCCGCTACTGAGACCCATTTGGAGTCTGGTATGCCGCAAGACTCTTCTTTGACTAAGGATTCTGCGGATGTCTCTACCTTGGATGGGTCCATAGCTGCTGAGCAGGCACCGGCTTCCGAGGAAGTTCTTCACACTACCGATACTCGACACAAACCGACAACTTCTTTTGTGTCTTCAGTTCTTTCTAAAACTACTGAGTTTCTAAAGCCCAGGGTATGAACTACGCCTAAAAATACATCGATCCAAGCTCAGGCACCTGCTTCCATGCCTCAATCTCAAATGCTTAAATGGCAGAAGACCTTATTATTCTTATTAGGGGAAGACAGGCTTCACCTTCCAAAGAAAAAGAGACTCCCCAGTAGTGTTTTCTGAACATGAGTCCGATAACTCTGAGGTATCTGAATGTGAAGACATGCAGCCCCTCTCTGCTTATGAGGTTTCTGATGCAGAGGAATCCATTCCTTCTGCCTCTCCTCCAGAGGATTTTTCTTTTGGTGAAATCCTACATACTTTAAAGGATCATTTCCAATGGGAATGTCAGGACTATCTTCGGTCAAAAAAGAGACTCAGGAAATTCTTAGATTTACCACAGCACAGACCTTTAGCTATTCCTCCTGTCCTGGATGTTGTGGATGATGTTTTTATGGAATCCAGTTTGACTCCTGACAACCTTCCTCCTGCTCCCAGGAAACCTGACAGGTACTACAGAGTCCCTGACTCTCAAAATTCATTTTCAAAAATCCTACTGCTGACCCAGAGGTCATCTCCCAGGACCAAAAGAAATTAAAGCAACCTCAGCTAAGAATCCCACCCCCTCAGACAGGGAATCCTGAGCATTAGACAGATAGGGTAAAAAAGTATACACCTCTGCATCTCTTATTTTATTATTTTATTTATTTTATTTCAGTTTAATTACCGGGGAGGTGCACTAAATTGTCAGTTCCACATACTGAAATATCAGCAGCATACCATGGAACTACTCAAACAGAAAATATCTTCCTTTCCTGCTTGTGCAGAAAATAAAGAATTACAAGAGCTTATGCATTCTGCAAGCCAAGTTACTAAGCACACCTTGCAATGTGGCTTTGATGCCCTAGAAGCATCTTGCAGGGCAGCAGTCACTGGTACTGTCCTTAGAAGGCATGCATGGCTTAAGGAACAGACCTTGCCAGACCATGTCAAATCAAAGTTATTAGATGCACCATTGAACAAAGACAATTTGTTTGGCACCAAGGCAGAAGTCTTAAAAAAGATGGAAGAAAAAGCTAAATCAATGCAGACAGTTTAAAGAATTTTTACAGGTCCAGTCTCCGAGGTTCACTAGGCATTGCCCCTCCAAGCACTGGTCCTTCCCGGCCTCCTCCAGGCTAGCTCAGCCCAGATCCAGGGGAAGCAGACCCCCCCCCCAGACTGCAGTCTCAGGGAATGCAGAGATCTAAGCAATGGAATTCCTCCACTTCAAAAACAGGGAGTGGTAAGCCACCCCCTTATAGTAAGAACTCACAATGACTTTACTCCTTCACCCCTTACCTCTGCCCACCTGCTTGTGCCCCTAGGAGGAAAACTATCCTTCCATGCAAACAACTGGACCTCTTTTACCAACAACCGATGGGTCCTCAACATAGTGTCCCAGGGATACAAATTTTATTTCCACACTCTGCCAATCCCAGATCTTCCTCCAAACCAGTGGTCAGAGGCCAAGAAACAAGACCTTTCCCTGCTTTCCATGAGGGCAATACTGCATGTTCCTGCAGACCAGATAGGCCAAGGTTTTTATTCCAGACTCTTCCTGGTTCCCAGAGAAGACGGCACCTAGCACCCAATCCTCGATCTATCCATTCTAAACACCTTTCTGGTGATACCAAAATTCAAAATGCTCACCCTCCAGCAGCTTCTTCCTATGCTTTCCAAGGATGCTTGGTTAGCCACCTAGACCTAAAAGAGGCCTACCTACACATCCCAATCAGGGAATCTTGCAGAAAATATCTACGTTTCAGGGCAGGATCCATGCACTTTCAGTTCTCTACGCTTCCATTTGGCTTATCCATTGCTTCCAGAGTTTTCACAAAATGCCTGGCTCCAGCCATTGCGTTTTGCAGACAAAGAAATATTAAAATTTACCGTATTTAGATGATTGCCTGATTCAGGCAAACAGTCAGGAAAAGCTGTTACAGCACCTGACCTTTGTAAAGGACGTACTGACCTCCCTGGGGTATACTATCAATGAAAAGAAATCTACACTAGTCCCCACACAAAAAAAATGTATTCCTGGGAGCAAGCCTGGACACAGCCTCCCAGATGGCATTCCTTACTCCAGAAAAACAAGCCTACTTGACAGTCTACTTCTCTCAACTAGCAACTAGAACCCAGTTATCCGCAAGGAAAATCCTGCAAGCTCTAGAGTTCATGGCCTCCTGTATTCTACTCATTCCATATGCCAGACGGCATATGAGGAAACTACAATGGTACCTAAAAAGCCTTTGGTGTCAACACTGTCAAGACCTAGAAACTATCATACCTGTGATACCCTATATAAGGAAAGATTTTATTTGGTGGGCAGCAGCATGCAACCACAACAAGAGACATTCTTCCTCACAAACTCAAGCCGCCCAGATCCTCACCACAGATGCATTAGACTATGCCTCGGGTGCACACCTGGATGGCAGGTGCATTCAGGGCCATTGGAGCCCAAATCAAATACATCTGCACATCAGCCAAAAAGAGATGCTAGCTGTTCAGCATGCCCTGACAGCTTTCGGATCCCTACTATAATTTAGATATGGTCAGAACCATAAAAGACTCTTTCACACAGGAAGATGCTGTCTGTAGGAACCATAGATATTCTAGGTACCAATAGAGATTGGAATTTTTCATACAAAACATAATAAAAAATTTTACAAAGAGATTCAAGTTATTGTCAGATGTATTATCACCTATACTAGTTACAACAAACAGATAGCAATTTTATTTTAAGAAGAACGCCGATCCTGGTAAAAAATGGAAATGAAAAAAAACAGATAGGAGAGACCTATCTTTATATATAAAAATTCAAAGAATTTAAAACTTTGTAATGAGAAGAAACCTAATAGATCCTATAAAATAGAAGGTTTATCCAATAACAATAATATAGGCACTCATCATGTGGGAAGAGTGCAGTTCCTGGATATGGATATCTAAAGAGAGAGTTTTTCATCCCCTGTTAGTTTGTTTTTTAAATTTAGATGTAGATGTGCAAACTGTGAGGACAGCAACGTTATCTATTTGGCAACTTGTGAGTCATGCCGAGCAAGACTTAGGGATAGAATACAAGAGCATATATATGCCATTAAAAAGCTGATCATAAGAATGCCCCCTAAGCAGCATATTATTTTTTTTCCTGAACATAAATTTTTTTTTAGATTCTACAGAAAAAGGCAAATGTCTTCAATGACCTGGAGATTTAGAGCTGGACTGGATATTTAAATTCAGAGCACAAAGTCATCCAGGTCTAAACACATATGTGAGTATCAGATCATATTTAAAGAAACGAAGATATTAATTAAAACTTTATTTGCCTCTAGGAATGTATGGCCATGTTCACAATAGTATGCTATGATATTTTGGAATATACATAGATCATAAGTAATATCCATGAGTATGATAATCACATACAATAGTTGCACATGTTAATATAGTATGATGTATATATATGAGAATGTAAGTCAAGGATATGATTGTTCATTAGTCAAAAATTCTCTGTTCTTGAATTTTATTTGCAATGAACTTTTGATATTAGTTATATGAAATCTGAAGGTTTATAACATTTATAACAATATATCCATCATATAGAGCACCTAATGACCCATTAGTGCTCTTGACAAGACATATATTAATATGTGTATACAAATATGAAATATGATAATTATTATATATATATATATATATATATATATATATATATATATATATATATATATATATGTCTGAATAAAATCAAAAATAGTTTTCAGCAGTTTATTGCATACTGTATAAAGTTGTATGATGGCTTTACATAGAATTAATATGAACTTACATGCATGATGAATACATATATATGGCTCTAGATAGAAATAGAGCCTATACATGAGAATAATACATTTATTATAGATTTGTTGGTTTTACTATTTTCTATATAGTTTTAACATAATTATTAAACAATTATTTATAGTCATAGTTATTATTATCAAGTTAGATATAGATTATTATATTCTTTATGATATGAATATATATATTTTGCATTATACTTGACAATATATAGGATTGCTATGCATCAAACTATTCATTATTTATTTGTGATCAACAGTTCACAAACTTTTTGATATACATTGTATTACTTGAAGCTGATGATCTCAAAAGCAATATAGCACTAAGTGTTTTTAAGTTACACCTGTATAATTAATATTGAATGAGAACTAAATGTGTTTTTGTGGTCAATATAAATTAATCTAATGCTTTAAGAAGATATAATGAATGTATTCTAATTTTTATTTTATCTGAAAGAAAGAAGGATTTTGTGGATGATGCAATTCTTATTCTCTGTTCTCCTGTTTTATTGTCTTTTTACGTGGTGGTGGCCTCCAGTTTATACTACATCCCTACTCTCCCCTGGGCCTCTAGTAATCAAAACAGACAACACCACAGTGATGTGGTATATCAACAAACAGGGAGCGACTCACTGTTATCCTCTCTCCAGGCTCGCCATGACCCTTTGGCACACGGCCTCAGCCATGCACATACACCTGCTAGCCCAATTCCTGCCAGGCTCACTAAACTCTCTGGCAGACAACTTAAGCAGGAACTTGCTAGACCCACATGAGTGGCTGCTAGAACACAAAACCTTCAACCTTGTAACCCAGAAATGGGGCACCCCGAAGGTGGACCTGTTCGCCTCCCACTCCAATCATCAACTCCCAAATTCTGCACCAGGGAACCTCACAGCAAGGCCTGGAAAGTGGATGCTCTATCCTTTTAATGGGTAAACCTCTTGATCTATGCATTTCCCCCTCTACCACTCATTTCAAGGGTACTGCTCAAAATAAGGGAGGAAAAACCAAGGGCAATCTTGATTGCCCCAGATTGGCCACGCCAACACTGTTACCCACTGCTGCGCAGCCTGTCACCCCTGCCACCATGGTACCTACCTCAGATCCCAACACTCCTGGCCCAGAAGAATGGAGAATTCATGCATCCACGATTACAGACCCTGAACCTGGCAGTCTGGTTTACCCCTGACCTCTCCTCAAGCTGCCAGCCTAAGCAAACAAGTCCTGGATGTTATGCATGAGGCCATACACCCTAGCACAGCCCTCCCTCCCTCTCATCCTGGATTAACCTAGCAGACCTACTACACAGGGGTCTATTCTTCTCTTCTATCAAAATTCATGCCTCTGCCATCTCTGCTCATTACAGCACAGAGCCACCTCTATTCTCGCACCCTCTCATCAAACAGTTCCTAAGAGGGGCTAGCAACTTAAGGCCACCCAGAAGAGCTCCTACTCCAGCTTGAGACCTTAACTTTTTGTTGGAAAAGCTCACCCTACCCCCTTTTGAGTCTGCAGCTTCAGCAGAGTTAAAATTCCTCTCTTGGAAAACAGCCTTGCTTCTGGCCATCACTTCAGCTAGAAGAGTTTCAGAGCTACAGCACTCATGACTATAGAGCCCTTCATAATTTTCCATGCTTAACTGGTCTCCCTCAGGACTAACCCATCCTTCATGCCTAAAGTGGTGTCCATTGTGGCTCTCAACCAATTCATTCATTTGCCCACCTTTTTCTCTAACCCACAAAACAAGGGGGAAAGGATTCTTCTCTCTCTCTAGATGTGCACAGACAGCTCAGATTCTATCTGGATAGGACTAAATCATTTAGGAAAAACTGACCAATTGCTAGTCAGCTTCACAGCAGGGGCAGAGGGCAAGGCCATATCCAAACAAACAATCTCCAAATGGATAGCACACTGCATCCATTTCTGCTTCAAACAGCACAGAAAACCACCCGCATTCCACCAGGGCAACCTCCACCTCCGCAGCTTTTCTCAGAGGGGTCCCCACCAGAGACATCCTGAAGGCTGCAACATGGACTTCTGTTCATACCTTCACCAAGCATTACCAACTGCCTATTTTCTCTGAATCCAGGGCAGTCTTTGCCACCACAGTCTTGCAGGGCATCCTAGCCAGCCCCCAGTCTTCTTGACTGCCTCCACCCTTTTCTTCAGCTTTGGGGATCGACCCAAGTGTGATGACTGCAACAGTGAAACATGAAGAATATAATACAGTTGTGTACACTTACCATAAATGTAGATGTTCGAGTGTATTCACTGTTGCAGTCCTGGTTTCCCACACTCCATCCCCCTTGTCTCTCTCTATCTCTCTTTCTCTTCAAATCTTGCAGAGAATTTTTGGTATTTAGTTTCTACTGGTGGTGTTCTTCCACCATAACCTAACTCCCCATTTGGGGGCAAGAAAAACTGATGTAATGGCATCAGCTGCCTGTTTTTATATCACTGACGACCTGACGTCAGTCCTGGAGCACCGATGCAGAAATACTAAGCCTCTGGTATTCGGGCCAACTGAGGGCTACCCCTGGTAGGATAACCCAAGTGTAATGACTGCAACAGTGAATACACTTGAACATTTACATTTATGGTAAGTATACACAACCGTACTTTGTCTTTCCCATTACACCTCCAGCATTTGCTGTCTATCTGATGAAAAATTAATTAAAGTCTACTTGGGGTGTAAAATACCTATGCAAACACTTCCAAGCAAAAATCTTAAACCTTCTGGACTTTGTTGCATACTTCAGAGCCATACACATGTCCTTCTGTTGTACCTTTGTAAATTGCCTTTACAGTCTCTTTTCCCTGAGCTTCCTTTTAACCTTGGCATAATTAAGTCCTCTGTTTGTGGACTTCAGCTCGACATTTAATACAATAATTCCAGATTTTTTCACTTTTAACTCTCCCAACTTTCCATTTCTGCTTCCACCTATCAATAGATAGCCGATTTTCTAACCAATAGGAAATAGCAGATGAAACTGGGGGAATTTATGTCTGGCTATCACACAATAACTACAGTTGCCCCCCAGGAATGTGTGCTCTCCCCACTGCTATTCTCCTTCTACACTAATGACTGCACCTCTAAGGACCCATCTGTCAAACTTATTAAATATGCAGATGATACAACTATCATCGGGCTCATCAGGAATGGTGATGAGACTGCATATTGACGGGAGGTTGAACAGCTGGCCCTTTGGTATAGTCAGAATAATCTGGAACTGTTACTCTTAAAACCGTGGAGATGACAGTGGACTTTAGGATTGGTACTACAATATTATCCTCCCTCTTTATATTTAATACTGTTGTGTCAGTTGTGGAATCCTTTAAGTTTTTGGGATCTGTAATCTCCTGGGACTTGAAGAGGGAGACCAATGTAGGGTCCATCATAAAAAAGGCACAACAGAGAATGTACTTTCTGCGACAGCTGAGGAAGTTCAACCTCCCATAGGAACTGTTGATTCAGTTTTATACAGCAGTTATTGAGTCTGTTCTCAGCTCACCCATAACAGTGTGGTTTGGATCTCTGTCTAATCATGACAAAAATAGGTTACATCCAATAGTCAGGTCTCCCAAAAATATCATTGGTGCTAGTTTGCCCTCCTTACAGGACCTGTACTATTTCAGAGTCATGAAAAGGGCAGGAAAAATCATCACCAACCCTTCACATCCAGGCCACTATCTTTTTGAACTATTACCATCAGCCAGATATTATAGATTAATACACACCAAAACAAGCAGATATAAGAACAGTTTTTTCCCACAGGCCATCAAGTTCATAAAAGGTTAACTCAGCTTATTAGGTTGGGGTATTCTTTTTCCCAGGCCTCAGGATTCTGCAGTATAGTTTACATATTGTTAATGCTTGTTTCTTTCAGAATTTATTTCAGTATTTCTTGCACTGAGTTGAACTTTGCATCTTGTATGTATTTTGTGAAGGACCGAGATGAGTGTTGACGCGATGTTATTTTTGGCCAGTGCTCTGAATATCAAACTGAAGAAATTCAGTGAAGCACAGATAAATAGCTTGAGTAACTATGACTCTCTTAAGGTAGCCAAATGCCTCGTCATCTAATTAGTGACGCGCATGAATGGATGAAAAAGATTGCAACTGTCCTTACCTACTATCTAGTGAAACCACAGTCAATGGAATGGGCTTGGCAGAATCAGTGTGGAAAGAAGACCCTGTTGAGCTTGACTCTAGTCTGGCACTGTCATATGTATGTTTACTTTTTTGTCTTGTTCTTAATAGTTGCATGTATGTTGTCTGTCTTGTTCTTAATAGTTGTATGTTTGTCATTTATGTCATTTATACTTGGAGAGTCACTGAAACTGGAGTCAGAATTTCTCATATGCATGCATACTTGGCAAATAAATGTGATTCTGGTTCTGATTCCGATATACACACATATATGCATATATAAAACCATAGGGAAAACTGGTAATTCTTCAGCTGTGAAGTTGCTGACTGAGCCTTCATAAAACCAAGAGAAAAGAAACAGAAACTGTAGCTAATCTCATTTGAGATTTCAGAGCAATGAAGCACTTATAACTTGTTTAGAAATTGATACTACTTTATTGAAACATAAAAATTATTAATTAGATGAGTGTTTTTGCTCGTATGCTATCCTGATGCTACCCTTCATACTCAGCCAGTGAGTTCAGTGTTCAGGAAGTGCACATTTTCCCTGTGGATAAATGCTGTTCCTTAAGGCTGGGAAGCATTTACCCCCCCCCCCCCCCCCCCATGGCTGGAAAACTTTTGCACCTCACTACAAGCCTCTATTCCTTATATATATTTTCCATTTGTGCTTTTTCTTGGTTTCCATGTTCCTCTGCTTAATACATATTTTCATAAAATGTCTGAAATATCACTAATATCTCTATAAGCTCTCTGGTTGTTTTTCTTATTATAGGCTCCCAAAGTCTGATGATAACCCTTTCTACTTTCTGCTGCCTAAGTTGTACTAAAAGTTTTTGTGCTTTGGAAGTGTTATCAAAAATAGTTGTTTAACAGTGCTATTTCTAAACTCATGCTTATTATCAAAATACTCCATTACTTTCTCTTTAGCACTCAACAGTCACTCCTGATCTTGTTCTTTGAGTTTCCTCTTATTCTGCAATAGTTTAATCTTTGTCAGACATTCTAAGCAATTCATATTACTTTATTTATTTTAGTTTACATTTGTTAAGTGGGGGTGTCTGAGCCGAGAATGCCCTTTTTCAGCAGAGGCCCGGGGAGAAAAGCTCCACACAGAAAAATAATTACAGATACATTTAGATATTTAGACATGATCAGTGTACACACCAATTACAATAGACATGTTTTTACAGTGGTATGCAGCACATCGACAGTTACAGTGGAGAGAAGAAACAAGAAAACATTAATTTAAAAATAAAGGTAATTAATAGATTTGTGGTGTACAGCTGAAATTTGGAATATAGGTAGAATACATACATAGTACATAGGTACAGGACATACATTGTACATTAGTCAGTGTTTGTGAGTAAGAGTGAAAACTGTTATCAGGTACTCTAGACTTAGTATGTGTACCTTATCTGCTTTCACTAGCATGGGGAGCAGTCATTGCACTGCCAACTTTGCTTGAGGTGTTGCCTAATGAGGTTTTTAAAGGAGGCTATGTACTATGTGCTTTGTATGCTAGTGGGGAGAGAGTTCCATTTTTTTTAGCCACGGAACTACTATATAGTGTCTCTCCAAAGCTATTATAGTTGTTGGTGACTTCTAGTAGTAGTTTGCTTGATGATTTAAGAGGCCTTTTGGCTGAGTGATGTTGTACTAGGTTTTAAAGGCAGGACACTTATTGGGGAGGTAATAGAGTGACAGAGGCAGAGCTGATTGTAGGTTAGGAGTTTGGGCAGTTCAAGCCAGTGGAGCTGGCTCAAAGCAGTACAGTGATGAGTTCTATATGGGCAATTCTGTTCTAGCAGGCTTCCATGTTGCTAAGTTCAGTTTTGTTGAGATTAGTCAGAATGGGAGATGCATAGAGCAGGGTGGATAGAAGCTGGGAGCGGGCAATGGCTGATCTTGTGTTGTTGTAAAAAATGTTTGATACTGTAGAGTGATCCCAGATGTTCATCGTGCATAAAGCTGCAGTCATAACAGATGGGTTTTCCTGCCATCAGGCGGGTCCTCAGTCAGCCGAATTCCAAAGTCTAGGTCCGGCGTCGGTTGTCGTCGCTTCTTCCCTGACGTCAGTGCGACAGGGGTATAAAAGAACCAGCCAACGCCATTTTCTTCAGTCTTTCTTGCCGCGCGGTGCCCGAAGCAGAAGCAGTTCGCAAGTGCCGGTCGGTCAGCTCCTGAGATTACGAATATTTTTCAACCGAAGTCTTCTTGAAAGCTAAGTACCCCGTTGGAGAAACTTTTCTTGCCTCAGACCAATGTCAGACAAAGTTAATAATTGCATTTCATGTGGGAAGCAAATACCACATAAGGATTTTCATTCCATCTGCATACCTTGCTTAGGCCCAGACCACGACGTCTCGGCCTGTCGTTTTTGTGCTACATTCAACAAATGCACTATTAAGCGTCGGGCAGAGTTTGCCCAACACTATTTTGGCAAAAAATTTAATTACATTATGTCGTCGGATACTCCGACTCCAGTTTTGAGTAAAAAACGCAGAGATAAGGACCGACATACGAGGTCCGCGACTTCTACCGACACCACGCCAAAGCCGACTACAGGTGGTCCGGTTCTCAGTGAGGTGCCTCGCAGCCCCTGACTACCGACGACACTTCATTGGCGGTGTCTTCTGTGCTCGAGGTCGCAGGCTCTTCGGCCCATACCCCGGCTACAGATACCGAAGCCACTCTTGGCGGTGAAACTCAGAGTTTAGACAGACCTGCCACCTCTCAAGGTGTCTACAGGCCTTCCTCTTCTTTTTCCATCAAGGCTTTCACTAAGTCTAAAGCAGCCATGCATACTAAAAGACAGGCTCCACAGGGCCCTTCTCAAAGCCCCATGCCTAAAAAACAGATGCTCAAAATGGCTGAGGATTTGATTACTCTAATCAGGGGTTCCCAACCCCCCCCGGACAAAAGGCCCAGAGTGGAGGAAGAATCCCCCTCCTCGGACCAGGCCTCCATTATTTCAGACCATTCTGAAGACCAGGAACATTCTCACTCCCCTTTTGAAGATTCTGATGCAGAGGAGTCCATTCCCTCTGTCTCCCCCCCTGAGGATTACTCTTTTGGGGAAACCTTACATACCTTGAGGGAACACTTCCACTGGGAAGGCCAAGAGTATTCAGACTCCAAGAAAAGGCTTAGGGATTTCCTCTTACTCCCTCAGCACAGGCCTCTGGCTATACCTCCTGTCTTAGACATTCTAGATGATGTGTATTCAGAGGCCTGCCTTAACCCAGACTCTTTACCTCCAGCTCCAGTCAAGCCAGACAGGTATTACCAGGTTCCTGACTCACACCAATTCCTATACAAAAGCCATGCGGCCGACCCAGAAACTATTTCACAGGGTCCCAAGGGAATTAAGGCTTCCACTGCTAAAAATCCATTACCTTCAGAGAGAGATTCCAGAGCTTTAGAAAGGTGGGGGAAAAAGGTATGCACCTCGGCCACCTTAACCATGAGAGCATTAAACTGTCAGTTCCATATGTTAAAGTACCAACAGTTTCTGTTATCACAGTTGAGAAGCAAAATGTCACAACCTGAACAACCAGACTTGAAGGAGTTGCAGGATTTGATACAT
Source organism: Protopterus annectens (assembly GCF_019279795.1). Taxonomy (NCBI): domain Eukaryota; kingdom Metazoa; phylum Chordata; order Ceratodontiformes; family Protopteridae; genus Protopterus; species Protopterus annectens. The sequence goes on from NC_056737.1 coordinate 230,923,841, forward strand.
AGTGCAGAACAAGTGGGTAAACATACCTTGCAATGTGGTTTTGATGCTTTAGAGGCCTCATGTAGAGCTGCTGTTACAGGATCAGTCATACGTAGACATGCCTGACTCAAAGAGCAAACCTTACCAGATCATGTCAAGGCTAAATTACTAGATGCCCCTCTGCAAAAAGATGTATTGTTCGGTGTTAAAGCTGAGGAGGTATTAAAGAAAATGGAGGAAAAGGCAAAATCAATGCAAACAGTGAAAGATTTCCTACAGGTACAACCTCCACGTTTCAGTAGAAATTGGCCTTCCAAAAATTGGTCCTTTCCAGCCACGGACAGACCCCAATGAGGTAGATACAGGCACCCGAGGGGCAGAGGACAGTCTCAAGGATCATTTAGAGGCAGACAATGGCAAGCACCTACACAAAGAGGTGGCGAGGATAGTTCACAGCCGTTCAGAAAGCAGAACCAATGACTTTCCCCTTTGCATGCCAAGCAAGGCTCAAATGGCAGCACCTTTAGGTGGAAAACTGGCATTATTTTCGAAAAATTGGCATACTGTCACAAAAGACAAATGGATCCTGGACATTATAGACAGAGGCTACAGATTCATCTTTCACACCCTTCCAAAAATGAGAGGCATGCCAAACCTGCCACACAATCAAAGGGCAGAGGCACAAAAACAAATTTCACATCTCATGGACATGAAAGCTATTCAAGAAGTACCTGCACAAGAACAGGGTCAAGGTTTTTATTCCAGACTATTCCTGGTACCAAGGAAGGGAAAAGATTGGAGACCTATTTTGGACCTATCCATCCTAAACACATTTATACTTGTGCCAAAATTCAAGATGCTCACATTACAGCAGCTTCTTCCCATGCTGGGCAAGGAGTCTTGGCTGGTAACATTGGACCTCAAGGAGGCATACCTGCATGTCCCAATCAGACAAGATTGCAGAAGATAGCTCAGATTCCTTGCAGGTTCAACCCATTATTAATTCTCTGCATTGCCCTTTGGCTTATCTAATGCGCCCAGAGTGTTCACGAAATGCCTGGCATCAGTAATTGCCTACTGCAGACTTCAAGGGATACAAATATACCCATATCTGGACGACTGCCTGATCCAAGCGGACAGCAAGCACATACTTCTGAAACATCTGGCGTTTGTAATAATGTTGTTGAATTCTCTGGGATACACAGTCAACAAAAAGAAATCAAGGCTAATACCCTCTCAAACAATAATTTTCCTGGGTGCCAGCTTGGATACAAACACCCAGATGGCCTACCTCATGCCAGAGAAACAAGGGCAACTAACTCAATACTTCAGAAAACTGGCAACTTTCACCGGGCTGACTGCAAGGAAAATCCTGCAGGCTCTGGGATTCATGGCATCTTGCATCCTACTAATCCCATGTGCAAAGCTGCATATGAGAAAACTTCAATGGTACCTAAAAACCTATGGTCTCAACACAGCCACAGTTTGGAAACAATAATACCACTGATTCCATGTCTTCAAAAGGAATTTCTGTGGTGGGCTCAAGCATGCCAAAGAAACACAGGTCTCCCATTCTGCAAGCCTCAAGCAAATCAAGTCATCACAACAGACGCCTTGGACTACGCCTGGGGGGCGCACATGACAGATCGGTGCATTCAGGGCAAATGGTCCCAAAAAGAAAAGCACCTACACATCAATCAAAAGGAAATGCTAGCAGTAATACATGCTATTATAGCTTTCAAAGACCTACTACATCCAGGCCAGCTACTGATAAGGACAGACAACACCACAGTAATGTGGTACATAAACAAACAGGGAGGAACCCATTCATACCCCCTATGCAGGCTAGCCATGTCTCTTTGGAACATGGCTCTGGAATTACAAATCGAACTTCAAGCACAGTACCTGCCAGGCAAAGAAAACACGCTGGCAGACAACCTAAGCAGAAATATGACAGATCCACACGAATGGAAGTTGCATCCTCAAGTGTTTACAAAGATAATTCAAACATGGGGAAGGCCAGACATAGATCTCTTTGCCTCCCACAGAAATCACCAGTTGGCAAAATTCTGCTCAAGGACCTTTCACCCACAGGCCTGGAAAGTGGATGCACTCTCTTTCAGTTGGACAACAATGACAGTTTATGCCTTTCCACCTCTTCCTCTGCTGCCCAAAGTTCTATTAAAAACCAGAGCAGACAGACCAAAGATGATTCTCATTGCTCCAGACTGGCCAAGACAACACTGGTACCCACTCCTGAGAAGCCTGACGCATTCCCCACCATGGATCCTGCCTCTTCTACTGACTCAGCACAACTTCAAAACCCTTCACAGTCAGCTGAAAACACTCAGTCGAGCCGCATGGAAAATTCCTTAAATTCACGACAGACCCTACTCTCCAAGGAGGTGCAGGATGTCATTTTGGAGGCCAGAAGGCCTTCTACTAGAAAAGCCTACTCCGCAAAATGGAAACGGTTTTGTGCCTGGAATGAGAAAAAGGGTCAGAACCCTGGAATACTGAATTTACCTCAAATATTACAATACCTAGCTGAGATGCTAAGCAGTGGACTTTCATTTTCCTCCATCAAAATCCATGCCTCAGCCATTTTTGCAGAATACAACACTGATCCTCCTTTATTCTCTCACCCCCTCTTAAGACAGTTCCTCAGAGGGGCTAAGAATATAAAACCCCCAAGGAAACAACCAGTACCTGCTTGGGACCTCAATTTCATTCTAGAAAAACTGACCTTGCCTCCTTTTGAGCCAGCTGCTTCAACAGAACTGCAATATTTGTCCTGGAAAACAGCCTTCCTTCTGGCTATCACCTCAGCTTGCAGGGTTTCGGAACTACAAGCCCTCATGGCTGTGCAGCCTTTCATCATTTTCCATCAGGACAGAGTTTCCTTACGAACCAATCCGTCCTTTATGCCAAAGGTAGTATCCAGGGTAGCCTTGAATCAGGCTATCCACTTACCTACCTTTTATCCTAATCCTCAAAACAAAGGGGAGAGACTACTACATTCCTTGGACATTCACAGACAGCTGCATTATTATTTGGATAGAACAAAGCCTTTCAGAAAATCAGAGCAACTCTTTGTGTCCTATGCTACAGGAGCTCAAGGGAAGTCGATTTCCAAACAGACAGTTTCAAAATGGATAGCCTACTGCATACGTTTTTGTTACTCTTTTCATGGTAAAACTGTACCTGCAGGCATCAGATCTCACTCCACAAGGGCCACAGCTACCTCTGCAGCTTTCCTCAGGGGGGTTCCTACCAAAGATATTTTGGAAGCAGCCACGTGGAGTTTTGTACATACCTTCTCCAAGCACTATCACCTACCATTATACTCCAAATCTAGAGCAGGCTTTGCCACTGCAGTCTTGCAGGGCATCCTGGCTCCTCCTAGTTCCACCTAGTACCTACCACCCTTTTTTAGCTTTGGGATTCTACCCATCTGTTATGACTGCAGCTGTATGCACGATGAACATAGTACAGTTTTGTACCTACCATAAATGTAGATGTTCGAGTGCTAATACAGCTGCAGTCCAGGTTTCCCTCCCTCCTTCCCCTCTTGGGACAGGCCTAATGGCTAACACCTCCTCATACAACCTGATTGGGGTATTCTTTTATGGTGTATTTGCTTGCAACTACTGTTTTTTGATTATATTGCATTGCATTATTACATAAATTTATGTATTGCCTTCCTTCTGGGGGCACCTGACATCTGGGGCAAGAAAAACTGAAGAAAATGGCGTTGGCTGGTTCTTTTATACCCCTGTCGCACTGTCAGGGAAGAAGCGACGACAACCGACGCCGGACCTAGACTTTGGAATTCGGCCGATCGAGGACCCGCCTGATGGCAGGAAAACCCATCTGTTATGACTGCAGCTGTATTAGCACTCGAACATCTACATTTATGGTAGGTACAAAACTGTACTTTTGGCATGTACTTTTTTAATAGTTAAGTTGAGATGACTATCAAATTTTAGGTGGGAATCTATGGTTATTCCCAATAGCTTAGCCTGTGCCACTGGAGCGAGTGGAGTAGCATTTGTGGAGTAGATAGTGAATTGACTGTTATCAGTGTTTTTGTTAGAACTAGTTATAGTCATAAGCTGAGTTTTCTTTGGATTAAGGGTAAGTTGGGCTTTGGTAAGGTAGTTTTTAATGTCAGAGAATACTAGCTGAGTTGTTTGTAGAAGGGTGGGAATATTTTGTGCAGCACAGATTAAGGTAGTATCGCCTGCATACTGAATGATAGATGCATGCTGTGTGGAGGTACAGAGGTTATTTGTGAAGATTGTGAACAGTAGTGGTCCGAAGAGAGAACCCTGTGGGACTCCTATAGTTACGGGCAGCTGAGGAGAGAGAGAATTTTCCCATTTCACAGCCTGATACCTGTAAGTTAAAGGAAAACTCCGGGTATAGCTGCAAATTAACTTAACTGCAAGTCTTCTTCTTTCCCTGTAAACTTATCCCAGGCATCAGCAGTTACTACAATGCACGAAAAAGTTTGCCAGTTCTACATTTCTGCCTTTCCGTAGCGTAGGGCAGGAAAGTCTATCCCGCCTTCTTTGCTATCGCATCCTTTCAGGTGGAATTGGTCTCCACCTTTGTGACGTACCTTCAACACAGTCAAATCAGTAGTGCCCTCTCCTGCTGATCCTCCCACACTGTGACATCGACATTATCTAGGCCGGCCCGCTTATCAGCTACTGTAAAGTATTGCATAACTTGTTGTGGAACTCTATACTGTCCACTGTTTCCATCCAGAGTAAAAACAGCATTGGATAAAAACTGTAGGCAAAATGCCTCGGAAACATACACCTTTTGGTATAAGTGTTTCGGTAAGCTCATTTAAATATTTAGACTGCATACAAATTTCTGCCCACAATTCTGCCGCCAAAGTATTATGTATTTCCCTGTTCTTGCTTAACATTGTGCTGCAAATCTCTTGTTAGATATTTCCCTGGTTTTGTTCTCCTATTTGATCTTTGTGAAATCCATGATATATAATATCGGCCTCCAACCACCCTGCTGCAGTGTGTGCATGTATGTGTATGAGTGTTTCTGTCTGCATGTATACGAGTGAATGTGTGCCTGAAAGCAGTATATCTGTGTATGTATGAGAGAGAGTGATGACAAAGAGAAAGAATGGTGTGTGTGTGAAAGCAGTATGTTTGACTGTGTGAATGCAGAAAAGGTTTGCGTGTATGAGGGAGAGTGAGCAATGCAAGAGAGAAAGAACAGTGCGTGCGTGAAAGCAGGATGTATGTGTGTGTGAATGTAGGAAAGGCTGTGTATGCGTATGTATGAAAGAGAGTTACCGATCCATGAGAGAATGAGTGTGTGTGTAAGCAGAATGTCTGCATGTGTTTGCAAGTATGAGAGACGAGGGTGTCATGCATCTGGTCATCTGCTTAGAGTGACAGAAAAAGGAACAGCCACGATTTACTTTTTTTTTTTAATTAGTTCTTTCTTTTACCGAAAGAGCAGGGGGATAGAGATCTAACTGTAATAAACCGATTCCTTAAAATGTATCGATTGGCTTATTACTGTGACGTCCTTTTTTTGTTTGTTTTTTTCTTTTTTTGTGGTTCTGAGTGGGGATGGTGCTGCTTCATAGCACTGGCCATAAATTTCAACTTCAGTTGCGAATGAGAGATGGTGGTGTGTGTCTTGCATCTGGCTATCTGCTTAGGGTGCCAGAAAAAGGAACATCCCTTTTTTTTTTAATGATTTCTTCCTTTTACCAAAAGATATAATGTAGTAACACTGTTGGATTCAGCAACCAGGAAGGACGAGGCAAACTTCAAGATTCCATATTACGAACTCCTTTTATTGATAGAATACAAACAGACAAGCGCTTTCACGCACCGAGGTGCGCTTCCTCAGATCTTCACATTTAATTACATTTGTCAGGAAATATATATACCCAGTTAAATTGAGTTAAATTCAAATAATTATTCAATTAACATAATTAACATAATTAATTAATTGCATGGAAAACCAGTTCAAACCGAATTAAATAGAGCACTTTTGTAAAGCCATTCTAAAGACCTAAATGTTTCATTAAGAGACATTCTGAGGAATATTTCAGAACCATTGAAATGCAATTCTCACACATACCGAAACACACCTAGCATATATCAGAAAGTTTATGAATATATAATATATATGTATGTTATTTAACTTGTGTTCAATTGATTGTTCATAAAATAAAAAATATAAAGTATATATATATTTTCTTCTAAAAAGTTTAAAACTTTAAAATTCTTAAAAATATAAAGCACATATTATATTCAACGCTGTTTATAAGATACTGTTTATGAAAGTGCCTTACATCGTTTTAAACCATTGTACAGCTTTATAAGCACTATATAATCCTTATTATGTATATTGATGTGTTATTGTATGTCTATAAATATTTATATATATATATAATAAAATCCAAAGATGTTGTTATATGTTCACTATAGTGTTTATAAACATAAATCTTTAAAATATATGTCTCAACAATTACCATATTATATCTTTTACCAAAAGAGCAGGGGAATAGAGATCTAAATGTAATAAGCCGTTGACCCCAATTTCCCAGAAAACAGCATTTTTTAATAAAACAATATTACAAAAAATGAGAAATAAATCAGGATGTTCCTGTGAGAATCTGTACAATCGAGTGGTATGCCGGGCGTATTTTGGTGTGTGTGTGTATGTATGTGTGTGAGTGAGTGTGTTTAAAGTTCTGAATGCATGTGCGTTAGTGAATGAATGTGTGAAAACAGAATGTGTGCGCGTGTGTGCATGAAGAAGTGACTGTGTATGCGTGTGTAAGGTAAAGAGTTAGCGATGCATACAAGAATGAACAGTGTGTTTGTTACAGCAGAATGTCTCTGTGTGTGAATGCAGAAAAGACTGTAAGCCTGTGTATGAGAGAGTTAGCCATGAATGTCTGAGTGTGTGAATGCAGAAGAGACTGTGTGTGTGTGTGTGTGTGTGTGTGTGTGACTGAGTGATGCATGAGAGAATGAACAGTGTGTGTGCGAATGCAATTTAGCTGGAATTGTTTGCATTGATACATGCAGCTTGAGATTCTCCAAGCTGGCTTTTTTCCAGGATTTATGAACGTGAGGGCAATAAAATAAAAGCAAATTGCCAATATCTTGTACAGATATTCTTCAGTTTTCTGCAGTTCCCTCAAATTATGTTTTGAGGGTGGTGGCATAGATATAGATTACAGGAACAGAGACTTTGGAGGAAGAAAAGAGTAAAGTGTATTTGTTAGCTCCTCTCCTCAATGGGAGATATAGGAGCATGTGCACAGGGTGTACATTTCTGTGACTGAACCCCCAGAGGAGACCAGTACTGCCCCAGGAGTGGTAGTTGGGAGGCAGTGCTATTCTGGAGGGTTACACCAACTGCTGAGACAAGCAACACATACCCTTGCTGATGTCCAGTGCATGCAGGACCCTGCCTGTGCTACTGGGGATGTGCTGTGGGGTTAGAGTCACAGACAGCCATCAGGACTTGTTTGCTTTCTTTATATGTAATGGCTCATGCTGTGATGTCTGGGGAACACATTTGTCATTTGACTGGGAAAGAGTCAAATGGTCAGCAGGCATTGGGAATGAAAAGATTCAAACAAGTTAACCAGTGAGAGGGTGGGCAGTTTTTTAAGTGAGGGGTTATGTTTAAGAAGAACGTACAATAAAACATTTGCAATGAAAGTACTATGTAACAGGTGTGTGATGCTTCTTTGAACAAGCTTTTGTTTGAAACATTTTAAAACGGGGCACATGATTTCATTTTGTTGGAGCCAGTTTAGAAGAGGCTGTCTCTCACCTGTAGGGGTTTTGAATCTGGGTCTAACTAGTGATATAATGTTATCAGTTTCATCTCTCAGAAGTAGCTTTTGCTGTCTGATTTTATAGTTTGGACCTCACAGGTTAGCAGGGACCTTGATTAACAACTTTGAGAATTAGAGAGGAAAAAGAAAGTTTCAGTGACTGGCAGCATTGGTAGTGTTACAACAGGTGGCATTGGTGGGTTCTTTAGTCAATGAGGAGAATGACTGCATATTTTGTTCATTGCTATTTGCAGCTTTTTAGTATATATACTAAAATGGATTGTTATTAAAGGCAGTTCATATTCCATCTTGGGCATTAATACATTTTTGGCTAGGGATTTGTGGGGGGTTGGAGTTACAGATTTCAGATTTTATTTGCAGAGTTTGAGTTGGGCAAGGGTTTTGGCAATGGTGTCGTCAATGTGTTGATGAAGGAAACTGAAGTATGTGGTGTAAGTCTTAGATACTTTTGTTGTAAGACCAGCTGGAGAACATTGCCCTTTAGTTCAGCTATGCACAAATAGGGATTATTTTGGAAACTTGTTTGATATTCCAAGCATCAAATGGCTGGACGTTAGGTCAATAATGAGCACCCTATTTTCAGTGGTTCAAGTGCATTACTTTGTGAAAGTGGTTTGAAGTTTATGGCAAGATTCTAATGTTAATTGGCTAGACCCCTTTGTTTGATTTCAAATGAAAGCACTCAATTACTTTGTTTTTTTCTTTCTTTCTTTCTTCCTTTTACTCAAAGAATAGGGGGATAGAGATCTAACTGTAGTAAGCTGATCCCTTAGACTGTATCGATCGGCTTATTACTGTGAAGTCTTTTTTGTTGTTGTTGTTCTTGCTGCGGGGGTATGGTGCTGCTTCATAGTACTGGCCATAATTTTCAAACTTGCAGCTTCACTCATTTCACCCCAAATTGGCAGAACTTAACATTTTTGTTTATAAAAAATTAAACAAAAAAATAAGAAATAAATCAGGACGTTCCTGTGAAAATCATTTTCTATGATGCTTTGTGGCTGATATTTCTATGTTTTTCAGCCACTTCAATAACATAATGTTTGCGCAGTTCCCAGTGCAGCACTCTTGCCGCATTATTATGCCTTTCAGTATATAGTCCTTCTGCCATTGATATGTCACAACTAGCACTGAGGGGTGCGACTGTTTCCAATTTTGTTTTACAGAATCTACATTTGTCTGTTTCTCGCACGTGTTCAATGGACTTTGTAAACCACCATGTAAGTAGTCCACTATCTTGGGTCACCAATATTAACCTTTCATCTCTTGGTTTGCATTCGTCTCACCATTCCTGCATTCAATCCTGATTAACATGACGTTCTTCCAGACGTTTTCTATAATTGCAACTATATATGTGAAATTGTTCAATCTCGCCGTTCATTCTTTACTGATGGGTTTGGAGCCGATCCCTCAGCTCTGATATGGCCAATTGCAAATCTCGAGGTCTTCAAATAGCTCGAGGCCAAGTCCCTATCCCATGATGCACCTGGAATTACCTCAGATCTAGTTTACCGCTGCAACAGATTGGAGATTCTGATTTAGCTCGGGCCAGTTAAGCTGTTTTTTTTTCATTACTTATTGAAATTTTTTTGCTAGTTAGATAGTTAGAATAGTTTAGGATAGTTGATAAAGCTTTCAGTGTGTTTTCCCTTCCCATTTAGTGTGCCTTAACAAATTTCTAGTTGGCCTCTTTTAGGCCTAGTTTAATAGTTGTTCTCTATTTACAGTGTGTTATTCAGTGACCTTTTGTCACCGTTTCTACTGTTTTTCTATATAGTTATAATCTCTTGCTGTGTGGTCTGTTTAGCCTTCTAAAATTTTATAGATAAGGTTTAGTACTTTATTACTGTTGAAGTGTAGTTTACAGTAAACCTTAGATAATTTAGATAGGTTTGTTGTTTCTTAGCAGCTCTCCCCTTCCTTTTGCATAGTCTGCTTGGAATTTCTTATTGTGTGATATCACATTTATTCTTGTATTACTGTGTGTATGTGGTTACCCTGCTTTTATTAAGGCTTGTGTGAAGATTTACTATTGTGTAATTTAGCCTACTTTTATTTTAGGCTTGTGTGAGTAATTACTGTTGTAGTTTTTTTTTTTTTTGTGGTGACAGTAATTTCCTGACATTACTATGGCCAAGATAAGCACCCTAAGTCTGGCTTCAAAAAGTGCCCAAAGTGTGGCCAAAATATATCTGTTACAGACAGCCACGTTAATTGTGTTTACTGTCTAGGGGCTCTGCATTTCAAGACAGTTCCTCAAGGGTCCTGCAGGAAAGGAAGAAGAATCTCATCGATAAAGGCTTGTTGAAGCCTTTGTTTCAGGAAGCTTTGAGTGACCAAGATGGATCCAGCAAGTCCTCAAAGTCTTCCAAGACATCGGACTCGAAAAAATCCAAAATGACTTTGACTTTGGCTCCACTGCCATCGGAGTCGACAGTCTTTACCTTTCGGAGAGGGTCCCCAGTCTTGGAATCGGTGTCTGAAGCACCTAAGAGTCCACTGCTCCAGTCTGTACCACCTTTGGTATGCTTCTCTCGATCATCTGTCAGCCTGTTGGATCTAGATGTTGATCTTGTGGTGCAGAAGCTCTTATTGGCACCGGCCTTAGCAAAAATGTTATCGGCTTCGACTAAAATGGCTTTGGAGCTGAAGGCCCTTGCACCGACTCTAACTATTCCTCCTCCAAACCATTGCTGGTCTTTCAGAGCCAGAGGAGGTGGACCTGATGTTAGTGGAACTCTTGGATCTGACGCCTGCTCCAGTGTCTTTGGCTCCGTGCACTCTGACGTCTTCGGTGCCGATCGAGGACTCTAGGAGCTGACACTCTCTGGTCGGGTCTGGGGAGGACAGTCGGACTGACTTGTTGGTTCTGACTTTGCCTCTCAGGCCCTCAGCTCCTATGAGCTCGGCTCCTGCCTCGGGCTCAGAGCCCAGTGTCCTGGTGCTGGGGGTGTTGATGGATTCTTCAGATCCGTCGGCTTCCTTGCATCGGAGCAGAGGTGCCATGAGGAGAGTCATGTCTCCTAGGATATCCTCAACCTCAGGTATGCCTTCCTTCTCCCCTAAAGTGCCTGTGTCTGCTTCTGCCTCGCGCGTCTTGACCAAGAGTAGAGACCCAGAGCCTCAGGAACCCCCATTGGGGGGGTCCCCTGTTCTTTTGAGATCTCACCAGAAGCTCCCACTGATGAGTTTCCCAGGAAGAGATTGTGTAAGAGGAAACATCTAGACTCCCCACAGGAGTCTCTAACATCAGATACTGACTTAGATGAGTCAGAAGGGTCCCCACGGTCCCCCTCTGAGGATATCTCATTCACTGAGATACTTGAGATCCTTAGGCAGAGGGGTGACTGGCAGTCCAAAAGCCCTACTGAGGATGAGTCAAGTTCTCCTGAAGGCTTTCGGGTCTCAGCCCTCCACCTCTTGGGTGTCTCCACCCTTCGATGAACTGATGCAGCTTGTCTCATGAAGGGCATGGGAGTCTCCTGATACTATGGAGCCTGCCCCTAGGAGACCTAATAAATTCATTTCTGATCCCCCCCACCCCCCACCGACAAAACATTTTTTAAAAAAGGTGTTCCGGTTGATGCCATGGTGGTGGCGGCAGCCACCAAAAAGGAAATGTCAGACTTCCTCATCTATCCATCCTCCTAACAGAGACTCCAGGATTATGGATAGATATGGGAAGCACATGTTTAGCTCAGTGACCTTTGCTCTCCGTTTGCTGAACTATTTAATCCATTTTACTAGGTTGCAAAGAGATCTGCTTAAGGAGTTAGGAGATACTCTTCAGGGTACAGTAGCTGCAGGAGCTTACGATAAAATTGCCGCCCAGCTTGCTACCCTCAATTCTGTTGTCAACTCATCCATGTGTCTCATCTCTTATGCAGCTGATGGAACAAGTAGGGCAGTAGGTGTAGGAGTTGCTCTTAGGAGATATTCCTGGCTGCGCTTGTGTTCCTTCGTGGAGCTCTCCAAGTCATATTTTGTGAACACTCCCTTTGTTGGCTCATCCCTTTTCAAGCCTAAAGTGATGGAAAACCACAAAAACGAGCGCCAGCAACCTTAACCAGGTGTGAACAGGACGGAAAGACTCTGTCTGCCGTCGGAGTCTGTTTTTCCATCCCTACCCGACCCTACCCTAAAGGTCAAAGGGGAGGAAAAATGTGGTTCCGAAAATCCCAAGGAGACTTTCAGGGCACACGTGATGAACCCCCCTCCAGGGGTAGAAGAGAAGGCAATAATGGAAAACGCCGCCCTCATGGCAGAGGGGGTCTGCAACACCAGGGTGACAGAGATCACTTCTCTGGGAAGCCCTACCAGCGCTCCTGAGAGGAGGCCCGACTGTCCTGCTTTGGAGGCAGTCGGGGGTTGCTTATCTTTGCACCCAGATGCCTGGCTCAAAATAAAAGACAGCTGGGTACAGAGTATCATTTCCAGAGGATACTTTATTCCATTCACCACACCCCCTCCAATCATAAGAAAATCACGGACGTTCCACCCAGTTACAGGGAACAGGCAACAATAGAGGTTCAAACGTTGCTAAGAAAAAGAGTTATCCAACCTGTCCCAGCAGACCAGACAGGATCCGAAACATACTCAAGATTCTTTTTGGTTCCAAAGAAGACGGGGGACTGGAGACCCATGTTGGACCTCAGCAGACTGAACCGATACGTAAAGAAAGAGAAGTTTCGGATGGTCATGCTTCAGTCTATACTTCCCTTCTTAGGGAAAGACAGTTGGATGTGCTCAATAGATCTCAAGGATGTGTACTACTACATAAAAATGGCCAGACCATCCAGGGATCACCTGCACTTCTGGCTGGGAGCCAATCATTACCAGTTTCGAGCCCTGCCCTTTGGTCTCACTACAGCCCCCAGAGTGTTCACCAAATGCATGGCAGTGGTCACAGCTCACCTGAGGCATCTAGGATTCCAGGTGTTTCCATACCTAGATGATTGGCTCCTTTACCGCCACCACCAGGCATCACGTCATTCAGGTCAATGAGTCCACTCTGTCACTCTGCAATCATCTGGGCATTACAGTCAACTCAGAAAAATCTGCCTTTTCGCAATCGCAGCATATCGTTTTTATCGGGGCAGAGTTGGACATCATCACCACCACACTAAGGCTTCTAATAGAAAGAGTCTTTCTTCTTCATCAACATGTCAGTATTCTGATATCAAAAGATAGAGCACCAGCATCAGAAGTTCTGAAATTATTAGGCATGATGGCAGCAGCAATTCTAGCCATACCACTACCTCGTATGCACATGCAGATACTACAATGGCTGTTGTTCACTCAATGGTCTTACCAAGAGCTCCCCATGACTTACACTATAATGATCACAAATTCTTGCAAAAAGCACCTTCAGTGGTGGTTGACCTCACTTCATGTCACAATAGGACGCCTATTTGTGCTACCCCCTCCAGCGGCCACAGTGACCACAGACGCTTCCCAAGGCACATGGACCGATCAAGAGACACATCTGATATCAATGTCCTGGAGATGAGAACAGTATTTTTGGTGTTGCAGTACTTTCAGGACTCTATTCCTCTGGGTACGATTGCAATTCAGACAGACAACATGTCTGTGGTCTGGTATTTGAACAAACAAGGAGGAACCAGGTCTTACCCCATTTGTCACGAGGTTCTCAGAGTTTGGCAGTGGGCTGATGTCCTTCAAGGATGCATCTGCAGTCATCACATATGGGTTGTCCTGCCTCAGGCAGCCCTTCGGTCGGCCGGATTCCAAAGTCTGGGTCTGGCCTCGGCTGATGTCGCACTTTCCCCGACGTCAGAGCATCTGGGGTATAAAAGCATCAGCCGACGCCATCTTCCTCAGTCTTTCTTGCCGCGTGGTGCCCGAAGCAGAAGCAGTTTGCAAGTGCCGGTCGGCCAGCTCCTGTGATTCAGCTACCGAAGACTTCGAAAAAGCTAAGTACCCCGTTGGGGACTCTTTCTTGCCTCAGCCGATGTCAGATAAAGTTAATAATTGTTTAACTTGTGGGAAACAAATACCTCATAAGGATTTCCACTCTTACTGCCTCCCTTGCCTAGGCCCAGACCATGACGTCTCGGCCTGTTCAGCCTGTGCTTCCTTCAACCGACGAACTCTTAGATGTCGGTCAGAGTTTGCCGAGGAATTCTTTGGGGCTAGTTTTGCTTATAAGATGCCGTCGGAGACTCCGACTTCGCATTTAGTTAAAAAACGGAAGGACAAGGACCGACACACGTGGGCCGCGGTTTCAGCTGAAACCACGGTCAGGCCTACCGTGAATGTCTCGGTCTCGGCTGAAACCGAGTCCTTGGTACTTCCTATTACCGAAACCGCACAACCGACTACCTCGGCCCCGGAGGCCCCGGCTGAGTCGGTTATTGAATTACCTACTGAAACCAGTGTCCAGGAACCTTCAGACACCATTCCTTTAGACAAGTCTACTCCTGCACGTGGTGCAGCCAGACCCCCTGCATCCATGTCCATTAAGGCTTTTTCCAGGGCTAAAGCTGCTAAACTTACTAAAGCTTTGCCTCCCAAGGTTTCCTCTCAGAGACCTTCTACTGGCTCACAGATCCTTAGCTTAGCAGAGGATCTTATCTCATTAATTAGAGGTTCTCAACCCCATCCGGACAGGGGCTCTCAACCACCTCCGGACAAAAGGCCCAGGGTTGAGCCCTCCGACCCTCACTCCTCAGATGAGTCCACTGATGGCTCTGCTCTGTCAGACCCCCAGGAGGAGGCTTATTCAGCCTACGAGGATTCTGATGCTGAAGAATCTATTCCCTCGGCCTCCCCTCCTGAAGAGTTTTCCTTTGGAGAGACACTACACTCTATGAGAGAACATTTTCAATGGCAGGGTCAGGAATTCTCTGATTCTAGAAAGAGATTAAGGACCTTTTTACATTTACCTCAGCATAGGCCTTTAGCTATACCTCCTGTTTTGAATGTTATTGATGATGTGTACTCTGATGCTAGTACAGCCCCTGACTCTCTCCCTCTGGCTCCTGCCAAACCTGATAGGTACTACAGGGTCCCGGATTCACATCTACACCTGTACAAGGCCCACTCTGCAGATCCAGAAACTATTTCCCAGGGCCCAAAAGGGGTTGCAGCTGCCACTGCTAAAAATCCTCTACCCTCTGAAAGGGAATCCAGAGCTTTAGAGAGATAGGGTAAGAAAGTGTATACTTCTGCAACTCTTTCCATGAGGGCACTAAATTGTCAATTTCATATGATACAGTACCAAGAGTATTTGTTAGATGAATTGCATAAGAAACTGTCCTCTTCTGAACCCCTTGATTGCAAATCCCTTCAGGATCTGGTGCATAACTCCCAGCAGGTTAGTAACCATTTCTTGCAGTGTGGTTATGATGCATTGGAAGCTTCATGTAGGTCAGCTATGACAGGGGCAGTTATACGTAGGCATGCCTGGCTGAAGGAACAATATTTACCAGACCATGTTAAAGCTAAGCTTTTGGATGCTCCTATGGAAAAGCAAAAATTATTTGGTTCCACGGCTCAAGAGGTCTTAAAGAAATTTGAAGAAAAGGCAAAATCTGTGCAAACAGTCAAAGACTTTCTGCAAGTCCAACCACCGAGATTCAGCAGAAATTGGCCTACTAAAAATTGGTCCTTTCCGGACTCAGACAGATCTCAGAGAGGCAGGAATAGGCGTGCCAGAGGTAGGGGGCAAGCTAGAGGCTCCTACAGAGGCCGTCAGTGGCAGCCTCCCAACCAGAGAGGTAGTGCAGGAACCACAACTGCTACACCAGGACAGACTCAATGACTTTATTTTGACTCCGCCGACCAGGGCTCAATTAGAAGCACCTTTGGGCAGAAAACTTTCTTTATTCTCAAAAAAATTGGCACAGCATTACAAGGGACACATGGACACTGCAAATAATAGACAAAGGATACAGGTTCCATTTCCACACATTGCCAAAAAGAAAAGGAATGCCAGACCTGCCACCAAATCAGAGGGCAGAGGCTTTGAAGCAAATTACAAAATTAATACAAATGAAAGCCATAGAAAAGGTACCTCTTTCAGAACAAGGCCAAGGATTTTACTCCAGATTATTCCTTGTTCCACGAAAAGAAAATCAATGGAGGCCTATTCTCGACTTGTCTGCACTGAATACTTACCTCATTGTGCCAAAATTCAAAATGCTGACTCTACAGCAACTCCTTCTCATGCTGGGCAAGGGGTCTTGGCTGGTGACTCTAGACCTCAAGGAGGCATACCTGCATGTCCCTATTCGACAAAGTTGCAGAAGACACCTCAGATTTCTTGCAGGGTCAGAGCATTATCAATTCTCAGCATTGCCCTTTGGCTTATCTACTGCACCCAGAGTATTCACGAAATGCCTGGCATCAGTAATTGCACACTGCAGACTTCAGGAGATTCAAATCTACCCAGATCTGGACGACTGCCTTATACAAGCGGACAACAAGCAAATTTTGTTAAAGAACTTGGACTATGCCATCCACCTACTACAGGCCTTGGGATATACAGTCAGCATCCAAAAATCAAGACTTGTTCCTTCCCAAAGAATAACCTTTCTGGGTGCGGATCTGGACACAAACACCCAAATGGCCTTTCTCACAGAAGAAAAGCAAAAACAACTACCGAATTACTTCAAGAATCTGACAAGACAAACTCAGCTAACTGCAAGGAAAATCCTGCAGGCCCTGGGTTACATGGCATCTTGCATTCTTCTGATTCCGCAAGCAAGACTGCATATGAGAAAATTACAATGGTACCTAAGGAGTGTATGGACTCAGCACAGTCACAGTTTAGAGACTTTGATCCCACTCATTCCATGCCTTCAAAAGGAATTTCTGTGGTGGGCTCAAGCCTGCTAGTCAAACAGCGGGTTGCCCTTCAGCAAACCAAGAGCCAACCAAACCATCACCACGGACGCTTCAGACCAAGGTTGGGGAGCACACATGGAGGGCAGATGTATCCAAGGGCTATGGTCACAGAGAGCTGCGCATGCACATAAACCAAAAGGAAATGCTGGCAGTGATACACGCAATCGAGGCCTTCAAACCTTTCCTTCATCAAGGCCACCTGCTCATAAGGACAGACAACACCACAGTTATGTGGTACATAAACAAGCAATGAGGCACCCATTCCTACCCTCTATGCAGACTGGCAATGAATCTATGGGAACTTTCCTTGAAACTCAATATACAGCTGCAGTCCCAGTTCATGCCAGGGAAAGACAATATACTGGCAGACAGCTTAAGCAGAACTACCATGGATGCACACAAATGGATGCTACATCCAGACATCTTCTTACTCATAACACAATCATGGGGAAGGCCGGAAATAGATCTGTTCGCTTCCCCCCACAATCATCAACTGAAGACATTCTGCTCAAGGACATACCACCCACAAGCATGGAAAGTGGACGCTCTCTCCTTCAGCTGGAAAGCTCTAACAGTCTATGCTTTCCCACCTCTCCCATTAATGACCAAGGTTTTACTGAAGATCAGGGCAGAGCAGCCCAGAGTGATTCTGATAGCTCCAAACTGGCCAAGGCAGCACTGGTACCCACTGTTAAAGACCATGTCACAGACGAAACCGTGGCCTCTCCCCCTATGGCCACTTCTACTGACGCAGCACAACTTCAAGACTCTGCATTCCAACCTGAAAACCTTGCAGCTAACTGCCTGGAGAATACCATGACTCCTCCTCAGGATAACCTATCCCAGAGAGTGAAGGATATTATTATGGAAGCTTGCCGGCCTTCCACAAGGAAGGCATATTCAGCAAAATGGAAAAGATTTCACACTTGGAACACAACAAAAGGCCTAGATGTGACAGTGATGAACATGGCACATATACTGGAATATTTGACAGAATTGTTCCACAATGGCCTGTCTTACTCTTCCATTAAGATACATGCCTCAGCAATTTCAGCAGAATACAATGTTAATCCACCTGTCTTCTCGCATCCTCTCCTAAGACAGTTTCTAAGAGGAATCAAAAACATCAATCCTCCAAGGAAACCACCTTTACCTACTTGGGACCTTAACTTTGTGTTGGAAAAACTAACACTTCCTCCCTTTGAACCAGCAGCATCGGCGGATCTACAGTTTCTATCTTGGAAAACTGCATTCCTTCTGGCCATAACCTCAGCAAGAAGAGTATCTGAGTTACAAGCTTTAATGGCAGTGCAGCCATTTCTTATCTTTCATCAAGACAGAGTTTCTTTGAGAACCAATCCTACATTTATGCCAAAGGTGGTATCCAGGGTATCCTTGAACCAAGCAATTCACCTGCTTACATTCTTCCCAAAACCACAAAATAAAGGGGAGAAACTTCTGCACACTCTGGACATACACAGATAATTGCGCTACTACTTGGACAGAACTAAAAGTTACAGAAAGACTGACCAGTTGTTTGTAGCATATGCTGCTGGAGCACAAGGAAAAGCAATTTCCAAACAGACAATTTCAAAATGGATAGGAAATTGCATTCATTTTTGTTACTCCTTTCATGGAAAAACTGTGCCAGCAAACATTAGACCTCATTCCACGAGAGCCACAGCCACCACCACAGCTTTCCTAAGAGGGTGGCTACCAAGGACATTTTAGAAGCTGCTACATGGAGCTCCGTGCATACATTTGCCAAGCATTACAATTTACCTTTATACTCCAGATCCAGAGCAGGCTTTGCTATGGCAGTCCTGCAAGGTATATTAACTACACCATCCTTTACTTAGTTCCTCCACCCCCAGATTGGCTATGGTATTCTACCCATATGTGATGACTGCAGATGCATCCTTGAAGGACATAGTACAGTTTTGTACCTACCATAAATGTAGATGTCCGATAGGTATGCATCTGCAGTCAGATTACCTCCCTCCTTCCCTCTGTGGTATTCCTAGGGTGCTTACCCTTCTATTAGCTTGCTGGGGGATCTATTATGGTGTATCTGTTTGTGTATATATATATATATATATATATATATATATATATATATATGTATCTATATATATATATATATATATATATATATATATATATATTTTTTTTTTGCAAATGTTTGGAATTTTATTGCATTTTCCAAATTTAGCCTTCCTAGATGGCACCTGGCATCTGGGGCAAGAAAAACTGAGGAAGATGGCGTCGGCTGATGCTTTTATACCCCAGACGCTCTGACGTCGGGGAAAGTGCGACATCAGCCGAGGCCAGACCCAGACTTTGGAATCCGGCCGACCGAAGGGCTGCCTGAGGCAGGACAACCCATATGTGATGACTGCAGATGCATACCTATCGGACATCTACATTTATGGTAGGTACAAAACTGTACTTTTCCACCCAGCACTTTCTGTTGGCAACGCACATCCCGGGGAAATCCAACGTGATAGTAGACAAACTGAGCAGGGCAATCTTGTTGCCCCATGAGTGGTCCCTCAAGAAACAAATAGTGTACAGGATATTCCGCAGGTGGGGCCAGCCTTGCTGCGACCTTTTCACCAGTCACATGAACACGAAATGCAGAAGCTACTTTGCCCTGATTTCCCCTCTGGGAGAAGCCCAAAGGGACGCACTCGTACCCGATTGGCCTCTGGGTCTCCCTTATGCATTTCCACCAATCTCGTTGATACCCAAGGTTCTACAGAAAGCAAAAACCCTGGGAAGGACCATCATTCTAATAGCCCCTCATTGGCCTCATCAGATTTAGTTCCCCTTCCTTCGACTTCATCTTTTGAAGGATCCTTGGATTCTGGACCCAGTTTCAGACCTTCTGACGCACTCGTCGGGGGATTTTCATCCCTCTCTGCATTCCCTAAAGCTGACAGCTTGGCTGCTCCAGTTCCCATCATAGCCAGATTCCATAACTTCTCCAATGAGATAAAACAGATGCTTTTTTTCTTCTCATAAATCTTCTACTAGGAAGCTATATCTTAGCAAATGGAAAAAATTTCTATATGGGCCTCTAAAAATAATATTGATCCTTACCAAGCCCCTGTGGCCTCCATCTTAGATTTCTTGACTATGATTTTTATCAAAGGAGCTGCAGCAGCAACTGTCTGGGTTAAATTGTCTGCTATTTCTAATTTTCATCTTGGATTTGAAGGATTGAACATCATGTCTCACAAGTTATCCAAAGCCTTTCTCAAAGGGACTTTTCATATTAGACCATTTGGGAAATCTCCCTATTCTCCATGGAATCTAAATGTTATGCTTTCCCGCATAATTCTTCCCCCATTTGAACCAGCTTCATCTTGTGACCTCAGATTTATGTCTTGGAAGATCATCTTTCTGGTGGCTATTACTTCTGCCCGCAGAGTGTCGGAGAGTCAGGCTTTATCTATCAAGCCTCACTATTTGGTATTCCATGCTGACAGTCTAATTTAGAACAAATCCCTCATTCTTGGCCAGAGTTTGCACTGAAACCAATCTCAACTAAGTTCTTGATTTGCCAGTCTTCTTCCCCAGCCATTCTAACAATTTAGAGTATATGCTGCACAAACTTGATATTCACAGACAGCTCGGATTTTATTTGGATACTAATAAAGATTTCAGAAAATCAGATCAGCTTTTTGTTTCATTTTCAGACTCCAGGAAGGGGAGACCAGTGGCTAAAACAACTCTGTTTAGATGGTTATCTGATTGTATCACATTTGCCTTTTCAGCTGCCAATATACCTTTGCAACATAAGATTAAAGCTCACTCAACCAGAGCAGTTTCTACATCATCTGCCTTTTCTGCCAGATTTCCCATTGATAACATTTGTGCAGCAGCCACTTGGTCAAAACCTCGTACCTTTATCACTCATTACAAAGTTGACAAGGCCTCCAGGGACAGGGCCTCCTTTTGATCCACAGTCCTGAGAAATATACTCCCATGAGCCACCTAAGATTGATGGTGCTTGGGACACTACCCATCAGTAAAGAATGAACGGCGAGATTGAACAACTTCACATAAGGAAGTTATGTACTTACCATAACGTTCCATGTGAATTGTTCATCTCGCCTTCATTCTTACGTCCCTTCCTACTATCCCCTCCTGGGCTGATAGATGACCGAGATGCTGGATCCATCTTGGTTACTCATTCCTTCTATACCTTTCTCTTGGGAGTGAAAGAATGACATATGGTATTGTTATACGCAGCAAACAAGATCTGAGGTAATTCCAGGTGCATCGTGGGATAGGGACTTGGCCTCGAGCTACTTGAAGACCTCAAGCTTTGCAATTGGCCGTATTGGAGCCAAAGGATTGGCTCCAAACCTATCAGTAAAGAATGAAGGCGAGATGAACAACTCACATGGAACGTTATGATAAGTACATAACTTTTTTTTATGCATTTCCCATATTTCTTGCCTTCTCATCTGGTCTTTCGCCTTATATTCTTTCTTTTGTTTTTTGGCACATTCAGCTGTCTGATTGTTATCTACTTCTGATTTGATTTCCATTCCTGCTGGATGCCGATATGCTTCTGCTAGACTAAGAAGATTAGTCATCTTAGATTTATTCTCTTCATGTTTCAAAACTTTCTCTACATTTGGGTCTTGTGAGGTGATCAGATATGTGTGCAGTCCCACGTTTACAGATCTATACATGTAATCAATTTCAAGGAGACCCATACCTCCTTTGGAAAGGGGAATATGTAATCTGTGTAGGCACTGATTTGTATAAATTATTTCATGAGCATGAAGCATCCTTCTTGTTTTCCTGTCTAATCTATCCAATATGTTTTGGGGCCAGTCAATCACTCCAAAACTGTAGGTTAGGACAGGAAGAGGAAATTGTTTTATAGCTTGAATTTTGTTCCTAGATGTCAACGCTGGTTTCAAGATTAATTATAAGTCTTGTAAGGTATTCCTTACTAAGCTTTATTCGTATTTGTTCCTGTGTCATTGTTGATCCTTTTTCAATTCCCAGATGTTCTTCATCTCACATTGCTGCAGTCCTTATACTTGGGTAGTCCGCTGTCCTCGGTCGGCCCGAATACCAAAGTATAAGGCTGACGTCGGTCAAGGCGCATTTGACTGACATCAGGACGTCGGTACAAATGCGCATGACCGACGTCATATCCTCAGTCTTTTTTGCCGCATGGTCCGATGCAGAAGCAGCATTGCAAGTGCCGGTTGGCGTTCTGAAATTTTCGATTCGGAGTTTCAGACCGAGTCAAAGTTGGCTAAGTACCCGTTGGGGAATATTTTAGTTTTTTCTTGCCTCAGTGGTTTACCGGATGTCAGAAAAAGTGAACAATTGTATTTCTTGTGGGAAACAGATACCGCATAGAGACTATCATACTTTGTGTATTCCTTGTTTAGGGCCTGAGCACGACGTTGTTGGGTGTCGCTCTTGTGCTAGATTCAATAAGCGCACTATAAAGAGGAGATTAGACTGTGCCAGGTTAGTCTTCGGGAAGCGGTGCAATTATAAAATGCCGTCGGATGCTCCGACGCCCGCTTCTTCGAAGAAGCGCAAGGACAAAGCAGTTAAGCCTAGGCTAGAAGAACCGTCCTTTCCGGACGCCGGTTCTTTAGAGGTGTCGGTGGAGCCGGTGGTTCCACCGGAGGTTTCTTTGGGATCCCAGGGAGAGACTTTGTTGTTGCAGGATGTGGCCTCTCAGGAGGCAGGTCAGGGTGATGGGGCTTCTCAGGTTACTATACTCCCCTCCCTGCCTAGGGTGGTTAGGCCCTCTCCTTCTGTTTCCAAGGCTTCTCCCAGAGGCAGGCCAGGTTTAGCTTCAGTTGGTGTCACCCCTAGTTCTTCAGGAACTGTGCCCAAGAAGCATATGCTTAAAATGGCAGAAGATTTGATTTCTTTGATTAGGGGTTCTTTGCCCCCTCCTGATAAGAGACCTAGGGTGGAGCCTGAGCTAGGGAGTTTTGAGCAGGCTTTGGATGTTTCTGAGTCTTCGGCTGAAGACTTGCAGGAGTACTCTCCTTATTCTGATTCTGATGTGGATGATTCTACTCCTTCTGCTTCTCCTCCTGAGGATTTTTCTTTTTCTGAAACTCTTCATTCCATGAGGGAGCATTTTAAGTGGGAAGGTCAGGACTTCTCTGATTCCAGGAAAAGGCTTAGGGAATTTTTGTTTTACCCCAGCATAGGCCTTTGGCTATACCTCCTGTTTTGGATGTAGTAGAAGATGTTTTTACAGAGGCTTCTCTTAATCCTGATTCTTTGCCTCCTGCTCCTGTTAAACCGGATAGGTATTACAGGGTGCCTGAAGCTCATAAGTATCTTTTAAGAGTCCTAGGGCAGACCCAGAAACTGTTAGCCAGGGGCCTAAAGGTGTTAAGGCTTCTGTTGTCAAGAATCCGGTTCCTGCAGATAAAGAGGCCAGGGCCTTGGATAGATGGGGAAAGAAAGTTTATACTTCTTCCACTCTAGCTATGAGGGCTTTGAATTGCCAGTTTCACATGTTGAAATACCAAAACTATCTCCTTTCACAATTGAAGTCTAAGGTTGATGCTCTGGCGGAAGGTATTGATTGTAAAGAGTTACAAGATTTAGTACATGTTTCTGAACAGGTGGGTAAGCATTCTTTGCAATGTGGTTTTGATGCTGTACAGGCCTCGTCTAGGGTGGCTGCCACTGGGTCAGTTCTTCGCAGGCACGCCTGGCTGAGGGATCAAAATTTATCTGACCATGTTAAAACAAGGATTTTAGATGCTCCTTTACAATCTGATGTGTTGTTTGGTTCTCCTGTTGAGGCAGTTTTAAAGAAAATGGAAGACAAGGCTAAGTCTATGCAGACTGTTAAAGATTTTTGCAGGTTCAGCCTCCAAAGTTTAGTAGAAATTGGCCTACTAAGGGTGGATGTATCCTTCTTATGATTCCCAGTCTAGAGGTAGATCTAGACGTGGTAGGGCAGAGCTCAGGGCTCTTTCAGGCCTAGAACAGGGAGTTCTCCTGCACAGTCTTCGGGTGAGGGCAGGGGTCAGTCCTTTCGTAAACAGACCCAATGACCTACCTTTTCAGCTGCCAGAGCCTTCTCGTCTGGCAGCACCTTTGGGAGGAAGGTTGGCACTTTTCAAAGAAAATTGGAGTTTAATTACCCAAGACAGATGGGTATTGGATATCATACACCACAGTTACAGGTTTTATTTCCATACCTTGCCTCCTTTCAAAGGCATGCCAGACGTTCCTCCTCAACAAAGAATAGAGGCACACAAGCAAATTTCTCTGTTACTCCAAATAGGGGCCATACAGCCGGTCCCTATGCCAGAAGTGGGCCTAGGATTTTATTCTCGCCTGTTCCTAGTACCAAAGAAGGGGAACACGTGGAGACCAATTTTGGATTTATCTATCCTCAACACTTATCTGGACATTCCCAAGTTCAAAATGTTGACGTTACAACAGCTTTTACCTCTGCTGGGCAAAGATCATTGGATGGTAACTTTGGATCTCAAGGAGGCTTACCTTCATGTTCCTATCAGACTAAGTTGCAGGAAGTATCTGCGTTTTCGAGCTGGGACTTCTCACTATCAGTTCTCTGCATTGCCCTTTGGCTTATCTACTGCCCAGAGTGTTTACGAAAGTTCTGGCTCCAGTGATAGCGTTCTTCAGGCTAAAAGGAATACAGATCTATCCTTATTTGGACGATTGCCTGATTCTGGCTCAAGGAAGGGACGAGCTTCTTCATCATTTGGAATATGTGATAGCAGTGCTAAGATGCCTGGGGTATTCTGTGAACGAAATAAAGTCCAGTCTAGTACCCTCTCAGGACATGTGCTTTCTGGGTGTAAGACTGAATACAGCATCCCAGATGGCCTTTTTGACCCCGGACAAACAAAAGAATCTTTCCCTTTACTTCCATCAACTATCTCATCAGTCCGGGCTGACTACAAGGACAGTCCTTCAAGCCTTAGGGTTCACGGCATCTTGTATTCTGGTGCTTCCCAATGCCAAACTGCATATGAGGAAGCTGCAATGGTATCTCAAAAATGTATGGACTCAGCACTGCCAGGATCTGGACACTGTCATTCAAATAATACCTTGCATTCAAAAGGAATTTTTGTGGTGGGCTCAGGAATGTCACCTAAACAAGGGACTCTCTGTGACCCGGCCAGAGGCGAGTCAGATTTTAACGACAGATGCCTCAGACAAAGCTTGGGGAGCTCATCTAAATGGAAAGTGGATACAAGACAAGTGGCCTGCCAGACTACAACATCTACATATCAACTTGAAGGAGATGTTAGCAGTCCAGTTTGCATTAATAGCTTTCAAGGATTTACTTCTTCCAGGGCAGGTGTTGATTCTAACAGACAACACAACTGTCATGTGGTACATCAACAAGCAAGGGGGAACACATTCTTATCCTCTATGCAGGCAAGCAATGATTTTGTGGGAGACTGCTCTCAGTTTACAGCTCAATCTTCAGGCAAGGTTTCTGCCGAGCACAGAACTCCTTAGCAGATGTGTTGAGCAGACAATTATGGATCCCCACGAGTGGAAATTGGATCCTCATGTATTTCAGAAATTGACAGTGTCATGGGGAACTCCAGACATAGATCTGTTCGCTTCTCCACTAAACCATCAGCTGCCAAAGTTTTGCACGAAAGGTTTCATCCCACAGCTTGGAAAGTGGATGCTCTTTCTTTCAATTGGAGCAATCTTCATGTGTATGCCTTTCCGCCTCTACCTCTCCTCCCAAAGGTACTTCTAAAGGTCAGACAGGACAAGCCAAGGATGATTTTAATAGCTCCAGATTGGCCTCGACAGCACTGGTACCCATTACTGAGAAGTCTGGCGGAAGCCTCCATGGCCTTTGCCTTCGATTCCACACCTATTGTCCCAGGAGGACAGTCATTTGCTCAATGTCAAACTTCACTCTCTTCACCTAACAGCCTGGCATATTCTGTTTTGAACCATAGAGGGTCTCAACTTCCACAACAAGTTTTGAATGTGATTTTGGAAGCTAGAAGGCCTAGTACAAGGAAAGTGTACGCAGATAAATGGAAGAGATTTTATTTTGGAGTGCAGCAAAGGATTTTGATGTTTCTGAGCCTAATTTAAGTGTGGCTCTTCAATATCTTACTGAGTTACTGGACAAAGGTTTGTCCTTCTCTTCTATTAAGGTTCATGCTGCAGCAATTTCAGCTCACTATGACTGTGACCCACCATTGTTTTCTCATCCTTTGTTCAAGCAATTTCTTAGAGGGGCAAAGAATATAAGACCCCCACGTAGAGCTCCTACTCCTGCTTGGGATCTCAATTTTGTGTTGGAGAAACTCACTCTACAACCTTTTGAGCCTGCAGCTACTACTGAGTTGAAATATTTATCTTGGAAGACTGCCTTTTTGTTGGCCATTACCTCTGCAAGAAGGGTTTCTGAATTGCAGGCCCTTATGGCGGTTGAGCCTTTCTTAATTTTCCATAAGGATAGGGTATCTTTACGTACTAATCCTTCCTTTATGCCTAAAGTGGTTTCTAGTGTGGCTTTAAACCAAACTATTCATTTGCCTAACTTTTATGCAAATCCCCAAAATAAAGGGGAAAAGATTTTGCACACTTTAGATGTACACAGGCAGTTGCGATATTATTTGGACAGAACTAAAGGGTTCAGGCAGTCTCAGCAGTTATTTGTTTCTTTTGCTTTGAGTTCTCAGGGCAAGCCTGTGTCAAAACAAACTATTTCTAAGTGGATTGGATTTTGCATTGCTTTCTGTTATTCCCATCATGGCAAGGAGATTCCAGCTGGGATTAGGCCTCATTCCACTAGGGCTACTGCCACTTGACAGCTTTTTTGAGGGGGGTGGCAACCAAAGATATTTTGGAGGCAGCTACTTGGAGTTCAGTGCATACTTTCTCTAGGCATTATCACCTACCACTTTACTCTAAATCCAGGGCTGGTTTTGCCACTGCTGTTTTGCAGGGCATTTTGGCAGCTCCTGCTTCCTTATAGTTTGGCCATTCTCCCTTACCTCTGCTTTGGGATTCTACCCAAGTGTAAGGACTGCAGCAATGTGAGATGAAGAACATAGTACAGTTTTGTACCTACCATAAATGTAGATGTTCAAGATCCACATTGCTGCAGTCCAATTTACCCCTCCTTCCCTCTGTAGTTAGAGGTGGTTGTGTGGGTTGGGTTGTATATATTGTATATATTGTATATATTGTACATATAATTAGTGCAAGGGTGGTTGGTTGTTTGTTTGCTGTCTTTTGGTTTTGACCTTTATTTTTAGGGTCTTCTGACATCTGGGGCAAGAAAAGACTGAGGATATGACGTCGGTCATGCGCATTTGTACCCTGACGTCCTGATGTCAGTCAAATGCGCCTTGACCGACGTCAGCCTTATACTTTGGTATTCGGGCCGACCGAGGACAGCGGACTACCCAAGTGTAAGGACTGCAGCAATGTGGATCTTCGAAAATCTACATTTATGGTAGGTACAAAACTGTACTTTATTTATACGCTCCCTCTTGCTCAAGTTCTTTTAGATCACATTCTTGTCCCAAACAGATTTTTCCTGCTGCTGCTATTTTCATGCTCTAATGGTTGCTTTTGCACATTTATCAAGACCAAATGACATTCTTAGATCATCTGAAAAAAGTTTTGACTACTTGCAGTTGTGCTTTCAATTCCTCATCTGTTGTGCGATACTGTTTTAAATCATTGACAAAGTGAAGATGAGAAGTCTTTACACTTTGTTGTTTTCTAGGAGCCAAATTATACACATGACCTAAGCTGTTAAGTAAACAGTGTAATGGATTAAGAGCAAGACAGAATAGCAGCAGTGACAAAGGTCACCCTGGAATATCCCCCTTTGAATTTTTATCCCTTTTTAAATTTCTCTAACTCTTTTGTGTTTCTAATACCATGACAGTAATGGTCCCCAATCCTAAGTGAAAGTATAATTAAAGTTCATGAAATTAGTATTGTTTAAATCTTTGATGTTAGCCAAAACTGCTCATTGCAGCATCGGCAATGTGCCCAGTAAGGACCCCTTCTGCAATTCCTATGGAGTTGCATCTTCTGCAAGCATGTATTGGCAGCGTATTTAAATATGATTGTAGACCCAGCTTTATAAGACCCATTGCTCCTACTACTATTGGAAGTATCTGGGCATCATTCTTCCACATTGCTCTCGTTTTGGCTTGCAAGTCCTGACATTTTATGACTTTTGAGTCTCTCTCTGTCCGCACGATGCTGTAGTCACTGGATTTGGCTATTTCAATGATCGACGCTACTTTTTTCTTTTCCTGAACCACTATAACTGGTTTTCTAGCATGTGATGGGTGCTCCCATGTGATGTAGACAAATGAAAGATTATATGTATTTGCACAATGTAAACATATACTATTCATAGGTTCATAGGTTTATACTAGGCTATCTGCCCTAAGGCATTTATAAGCCTAGCCCAAATTATTGTGGCTTACGCCACCCCTTATATGAAAAAATACTGTGCCCATTAGTTTGTTGTGCCTCTGTCCAGCAGTGACCCAGAGATGATTCCCGGGGTAAACCTACGATCTCCCATCCACAGGTCTAGATTTCTCTTGAACAGAGTCAGCGAGGTGCTCTGCCTCACATGGACCGGGATTTTATTCCACAGCATAGGGAGTCTCTGAGTGATAAATCTATCCCTCCAGCACGTCCTATTTATATCCGTGCTAAGGTTTAAGTCGCTTGCTCTAGTGGTTTTGGTGGATTTGGATTTTTGAGGTGGAGCATGTCCATTAATTCCGGGTTGGACATGGCCTTGTATGTCAGGCACATGTCACCTCTGAGCAGACGGTATGCGACTGAATAGAGCTGGAGTTTCTTCAATCTGGCAGCATATGACAGATTTTGGAGTCCCTTTATCCTTTTGGTGAGGAACTTTTGGGGTCTCTCCAATTGCTGCAGATGTCGGGTGAGATACATCCCGAATGGGGCATTGTACTCGATCATTGGTCTGATAAGTGAAGAGTACAGGGGAACAATGACCTCACTAGATCTGGATGTGAATCCCTTCATGATCAGGTGGGCAATGTAGAAGGTCTTTCTAACCACTTTAGCAATGTGAGTGTCAAAAGAAAGGCCACTGTCAACCTGGGTCCCCAGGTCCCTGATAACCTCTTCTGTGCTTAGTGGATTGCCACCTATATGGTAGCTTGGGGTTACCTTGTTTTTCCCGAAGGGTATGACTATACATTTTTGGCGTTTAACTTCAGGCCATGGCTCTGGCACCAGCTATCTGTTTCCGTGAGTCCCTTCTGAAGGATATCAGTGTCCGATGCACTTTCCACTATGGCGCCCAGTTTGCAGTCATCTGCAAACTTTGTCAGCCAAAGTCCTCCCATGTTGGCCTGTACTTCTGAGAAGTAGATGCCAAACAATAGGGGCCAAGGACCGAGCCCTGTGGGACACCACTTGTGACCGGCTTGGAGTCTGACACAGCGCCAGCAACTCTAACCCTGTGGGTTCTGTCCTTAAGCCAGTTTGCAACCCATCTTGTGACATATGGGTTTACATTTAAGCTGGTAAGTTTTTCTACAATACCCGAGTGGGGTATTGTGTCGAAAGCCTTTGCAAGGTCAAGGTAGGCTGTATGGACTGCCTTTCCTCATCAATGGCCTTGGTGACTATTTCAAGAAGTCGACCAAGTTCAAAAGGCATGATCTTCCCTTGACAAAGCCAAACTGGGTCGGGTCCAATGTCTGCAAGTCCCCTATATCTTTGTTTATGAGCTCCATTATGATCCTCTCCATAGCTTTGCAGACTAGACTTGTTAAGCTTATGGGCGGTAATTACCAGGGTCCGTAGGCGCCACCTTTGTGGAGTGGGACCACAATTGCCGTGACGCCACTCCTTGGGCACGATCCTGTGGTAAGGCTGAGATTAAACAGCTGCCTTATGTGGGTTTAATTCCTCATTTAGCTCGTGTAGCACACAGCCGGGACACCATCCGGTCCCATTGATGCTGTGTTTTAGCTTTAGAGAGAGCAGCTTTCACCTGCATTTGAGATGTCCGGGAGGCTACACTCGGCTGGGATAGTTATCTCTCCTTTAGGGGAGAGGGGTGAAGTTTGCACTGAACCTGTCTGCCAGTATGTTGGCAATGTCTGTGGGTTCAGTGATTTTGTATCATTTTGGACTAATTCTGAGCATATCTGTGAGTTTCCACCCAGGTTCCTAACATAGCTGAAAAAGGCCTTATGATTGTCCTTTGAATCCATGGCAATTTTTCTCTCAAAATTGGCCTTAGTTGATTTTATGAGTGCTTGTATTTTCTTACTAATAATGATCAGGGGTGACTTCCTTTTATGGATTTTGTTCTGTCATGTAATAGCTTTCTCCTCTTATTGTAAAGTTTGTTAATGGCTGGGGTCCACCAGACTGGACGTTTGCCCTTTGTGGAAAGAGTCTTGGTTTTATTTGGGATTGCCTGATCCATGCAGTCCTGGAGGTGTTCATAGAAGGCATTTGTAAGGGCTTCCAGCTTGGGTTGTGGTTTCCTCTGACTCAGGGGCCTTGAAGGATACCACACCAGTCTTGAGTAGTGTGAAGTTTGCTTTAGAGAAGTTCTTCACTATGGTCTTTTTGTTTGGGGTGGGGCGGATGTGGATTTCCAGTGAGATTAGTTTATGATCAGATCTCACCAATGAGGGATATACTTCGGTGTGGAGCATTTTGTCCCCATGTTTGTGACAATGAGATCTAGTATATTTTCTCCTCTCGTGGGAACAGTGACTAGCTGTTCCATGGCATTTGAATTTATGAACTCCAGGAACCATTGGGCTAGAAAGATAGGGCTTGAGTAATGTTCCCAGTCTATATTCGGGTAGTTGAAGTCACCCAATATGATGGTGTTTGGAGATACATTTATACCCTCCAGTGTCTTCAGGAAGGCTGTGTGGGGTTCCTGAGTTTGAGAGGGTGGCCTGTAGCATGCTACAATTTGTAGAGCAGTTTGCCTATTGTTAGTTGCACCTGGATGGTTTCCCAGCTTCATGCGTTGCCACCAACCTGGAGGTGTGAGTATCCTTTATGAATATGGATACACCCTCCTTTTGTGGAGTGGTCCGGGTTTTGGGGCCGAACGCATGATATGAGGTAAAACCTAATAGTGCCGGGTGCTCTCAGGAGCCTTGAACCAGGTTTCAGTTACAGCACAGACATCGATGTTCTCCATACTGAGAAGGGCCTCGAGTGTGCATTTTGAGATTTAGACTTCTGGCATTGAGCAGCATTACCCTCAATTTCTTCCCATTTTTGTTTTCTAGGGTGGTAGGTTTAGAATTTGAGCCTTGCCTAAAAAGGCACTATGGGGGTGGCAAGAGCCTTAGCCAATATCCGAATCCCAGGGTGACAGGTGCAAGCCGTCCCTTGAAGCAGCGTGGCTTGTCAAGCATGTCATCCCAGGCAGACAGACACTGGATCCCCTTTGAATGACACCAGACATTAAGCCAATTGTTAAAGCTGATCATCTTGTCTCTATATTGTGGCATCATTCTTGGTGAAGGAAGGATACTGCTCAGGGTTAGGGTCATACCTGCCTGGGCTACATAATCAGAGAGCTCCTCTATGTCTCTTTTCATGCAGTCCAGGGAGGTGCGTCTCAGGTCGTTCACACCAGCATGGACAATGACTGTGTCATATTTGTACTTGCTGTGGAGTGACCCGAGTGCTTGTGTTATGTGGCGGATTCTAGCCCGATAGGCAGCTTACTGTGACCCTCTCCTTGTTCAGCCTGGTGAGTGGGACGCCAGTGTGTCTGACTATGGAGTCACCTATGACAAGTATGTTTGGTGTTGTATTTGGCCTTAAGGGCTGTGACTGCTTTGCACACTGCTTTTGTGGTTTATGTGTTGCTTGTGGGGTGTCTTGAGGTAGCAGTTGTTTGGGTGTCTGCTTTGGAGGCCTCTGCTGTTTAGGTAAATTTTACTCAGAGCCTCCAGTATGTCTTTGTGTGTTTATGTGTTTGATTCAGTGGAGTGGTAGCATTATGTGAGGCTGGTTTTGTGGTGTGTGTAGTTGCCTTCTCCTCCTGTCTGGTCTTGCCAGTCCTGAGTTGAGAGAGCTCAGCCTCCAGTTTGACTAAATAGCTGCATCTCTCAAGTATTTGTGTTATGTGGGAGGAGGAGAGGGTTGTCTGTGTACATGAGGCAGTTATAACATTGCCTCAAGATTCCCAGATTCACCAGCTGGACCGGAGAGGAGATTGACAACTGACCTTTGGACATGCTAGAATAATATTGGGAAATCCTTAATTGAAAACAAGGGCCAGTGGGGAGTGAGGGTGTAGTGCTTTTAATTTTTAGTGCTGACTTATATAATTGCTTTAGTGAGCAAGTGCCAGGTAACTTGAGTGCAATGTGATACAAGTAACTAAATGCAAAACGACAAACAGTAACTTTCTTTCAAGTGAAACAAGGAAATAAGTACAGTAAGCAATGCAGATATCACTAGTGATCCACAGAAGCTGAGAAGTTGCATTAGGTGAATTAGCTTCCAGGGAAATAACAAGCAAACAAACAACAAGTATATAAACAAAGCTAGATTCAGTAGGCCTGGATCTAGTCTATGCTAGAGCAAACAAGGTGAACCAATTTCAGTAAGATACAGTTCAAATATTCAGGCACTATAAACCTTTAACCAGAAAATTCCCAGCTCAGAAGGGCAGAGTCCAGCCTCTTCTCCCACAAGAGTGCAGTCCACGAACCTTCTTAATGTAAAATAACTGGCCTGAAGCCCAAGTGCCTAAACCAGAACTAATACACTTGGACACTGGGCTCTCAATCAGCAGTTCCCAACTTAGAAGGATGAAAGCTACCTGTCCTGCCACCACAGTGCTTGCCACAAACCTTCCTAATGTAAAACAACTGGTCTGAAACCCAAGTGCTTAATCCAAAAGACTTGAATGATAGCTACACTTTAATCAAGTTACAACCAAGCAGTAATAAATACCATTGAATACTTTAGAGAATGTCTGGATTAGTGCTCAAGTTACACAAACAAAGCTAGATCCAGCAGGCCCGAATCCAGTCTATGCCACAGCAAACAAGGCGCACCAACTTCAGTAAGAAACAGTTCAGATATGCATGCACTATAAGCCTTTAACCAGAAATTCCCAGCTCAGAAGGGCAGAGTCTATAAAACACAGAAACACAGCTTTGAATAGTGTAGCTACTACAAATATTATGGTACTCCACAAAGCAGCTGAATTTGTCGATAGGAGCATTTTTTATTGAATATATTGACCAGTGTCATCCGCTAATCCAGTCGAAACTGATTTCCGGTACAGACTGTGACCCAAACGATCAACAAAGATAAGATAAACTTTACAAAAGCTGCGGTTATTCTGTTTAACATGGCTGACATTATAAGAAATTAAGATGGATGGCATTAGTTACCTATTACACAGACATATATGAAGATACTTACCGTTTTTAAACACTTCAGTGCATTAGTGTAGAAACTCCAGTACCAGGAGTAAGAAAGACAAGATTAATATCCAAACATGAACATTTCTGAGGTGGAGATAAGGCCAGGAAGAGTAGAAAAAAATAGATTTGATTGGATAATAGACCCTTCAAGCAATGCCTGGAATTGTAAACAATGACAATTTGGGTGTTTCTTGCAGAAAGTTAGTAGCTGAGATGGACAGAGGTGAACCCCCCCGTGGTCAATTTACTGTTACCCATCCATTCGTCTCCATAGTGTTTGAAAAGGGCCAAGGAGATGTGTTTGACATGAAGTGGGAGTCTATTCCAAAGGTGTGGTGACCTCCGGGAGACAAATCTATCCCTCCATCGGGTCCTATTAATGTTACATACCATGTTAAGGTCTTTAAAGCAAATAACCTGTGTACTGTTTCACTTGCGCATATGCAAGATTTCCAATAAAGCAGGATCAAAGCTTGCTTTCTGTGCAAGGCATAGATCACTTCTGAGTGGTCTGTATTAAATAGAATAAAGTGACAGTGATTTCAGATGATCCACATAGGACAGATGCTGAAAATTTTGCATTTTCCTTGTGAGTAAATTCTGTGGTCTCCTCAATTACTGCAGGAGAATGTACCGTTGGTAAGGTACATACCAAAATGGATGTTATACTCAATTATTGACTTGATGAGGGAAGAGCACAGTGAGGATATAACTTTTTTTTCTGGATACAATACCCTTACTTATGTGATGAGCAATACAGAATGCCCTTCTTACCACTGTGAGGACAAGGTGATCAAAGGTAAGGTTGCTGTCAACCTGTGTGCCCAGGCCTCTCAACTTTGAGTGCATACTTAGAGTGTTGTTATTGATGTGGCAGTTAGCAGGAACATCACACATACAGAGACTGCTGATAATGCAATCTTTTGCATTGAGTATAAGGCCATGACTTTGGCACCACTCATTTTTTTTGTGTAAGATCCTCTTGTAGGAAGGTGACATTGTTTGGATATTCTATGACTACATCCAATTTGCAGTCATAAGCAAAGTTTGTCTGCCACAGACCTTTAGTTTTAGCATGTACTTCGGAGAAATAGATTCCAAACAGTAGCGGTCCCAGGACTGATCCCTGTAGAACACCACTGGTTACAGGTCTGCTGTTGGAAGTGGATTCCCCAATTTTGACTATACGGGCACTATCAGTGAGCCATTTAGTCACCCATCTAATGATATAAGGGTTGACACCTACCTGGGTGAGCTTGTCAATGATACCTGAGTGGGGGATAGTGTCTGAAGCCTTGGCTAGGTCTAGATAAGCTATATGCAGAGAGTTTCCACCATCCAGTGCCTTGGACTGACTTGAGTAAGTCCACCAGGTTTAAAAGGCAAGATCTCCCTTTGACAAATCTAAACTGAGTACAGTCAAGTGTGTGGAGATTACCTATATCCCTGGTGATAAGGTCCATGATGATTCTCTCCATTGCTCTGCAGATAAGACTAGTCAGGCAGATAGGTATATAGTTTGTTGAGTCAGTGGAAGCACCACCTTTATGCAAGGGGATAGCGGTGGCTGTTTCACATTCAGCTGGTATGAAGTTGATGCTTTAACTAAAATTGAAAAGAGTACCCAGTGTTGTTGCTAATTCTTGTTTGAGCTCATGCAGGACGCAACCTGGGTTGTTATCAGTATCCACAAATGGTGTATTTTATGCCTTAGAGGGGGTGTGTATGACCTGCTCTTTACAGATACAAGGTACAGGACAGTCAGTGGAGATGTCATGGGGTACTTGTGGTGGGGACAGGGGAGTGAAGTTTTCACAACACCTGTCGGCTAATAGGTTAGCTATAGGTTCATAGGTAAGTACTAGGCTATTGGCCCTAGGGACTATATAAGCCTAGCCAAAAAAGGTACCCTGGCTTTCGCCACCAAGAAAATTATTTTCCTGTGCCCCTGTCGAGCAGAACCACAAAAGTGATCCCCGGGGTGAATTTCCTATTTCCCATCCAGTCATCAAGATTTTTCTTGAAGAGTGCTAATGAGGAGCTTTGTTTGATATAGACAGGTAGTTTATTCCAGAGTATGGGAAGTTTCTGGGACAGGAATCTATCTCTCCAGCATGTTCTGTTTATTGTGGTGACAAGGTTTAGGTCCCTTGAGCATGTAGCTCAGAGGGATTGGGATTTTGTTAAGTGGAGCATGTCCAACAGCTCTGGGTTTGATGTAGCTTTGTATGTTAGGCAGAGATTGCCTCTGAGTAGGCGATATGCAATGGAGTAAAGCTGGAGCTTTTTGAGATGGTCTGCATAGGGCATCTGTTTGAGGTTGGTAATCCTCTTTGTGAGGTATTTCTGCGGCCTTTCCAGTTGCTGAAGATGTTTTATGAGGTACATACCAATAGGGGTGTTGCACTCTATAATGGGTCTAATGAGTGACGAGTAGAGGGTAACAATGACCTCTTTTTTCCTGGATGAGAAACCTTTTGTGATGAGGTGTTCCACTTAGAAGGATTTCCTGACTAGTTTGGCGATGTGATTATCAAAGGAGAGACTACTGTCCACCTATGTCCCAAGGTCTCTTATCATACTTTCGGTGTTAAGTAGACTACTGCCTATGTGGTAGTTCATGGGTACAGAGTTTTTACCATAGGGGTTGACAATGCACTTTTTGGCATTGAGCTTGAGGCCATGGCTTTGACACCAGGCATCTGTCTCAGTGAGGCCCTTTTGTAGGATGTCCACATCATTAGGAGTTTCGATTATGGCTCCTAGTTTGCAGTCATCTGTGAACTTCGTTAGCCAAATACCTTCTGTGTTAGCCTGACCTTCAGAGAAGCAGATCCGAAATAGGAGAGGACCCAGGACTGAACCTTTTGGTACTCTGCTTGTCACTGGTCTGAAGTCGGATTTGGAGTCTGCTGCTTTCACAGTCTGGGTTCTGTCAGTGAGCCAGTTGGCAATCCATTTTGTGACATAGGGATTTATACCTAGTTTAGTCAGTTTATCTATAATTCCAGAGTGGGGGATGGTGTCAAAAGCCTTGTCGAGATCTAGATAGGCTGTGTAAACCACCTTACCCTCGTCTGAACTTTGATGACTGCTTCAAAGCAGTTTATCAGGTTTAGGAGACATGATCTGCCATTTACAAACCCAAACTGGGTGGGGTCCAGAGTTTCGAGAATACCAATGTCTTTGTTTATAAGTTCCATGATGATACATTCCATGGCCTTGCAGAACAGGCTAATGGGGGCGGTAATTCCCAGGGTCCGTGGTGGCTCCCCCTTTGTGGACAGGGATACTGTGTGCCATTCATTGTGCACAAAGCCTGAGGTGAGGCTATGATTGAACATGGTACTTAGGTGGGGTGCCAGTTCATTCTGTAGTTCATGTAGAATGCAGCCTGGGATGTTGTCAGGTCCCATGGATGCTGTGATTTTCTTTGTGTTTCACTGTTGCAGTCATTACATTTGGGTTATCTGTTTGCAGATAGCCCTCAGTCAGCCTGATTAACAAATTCTTTGGTCCTGCATCAGTTGCTGTCCCTTCTTACATGATGTCAGGTCGTCAGGGGTATAAAACATGCAGCCGACACCATTACATCAGTCTTTCTTGCCGTGCGGTGCCCGAATCAGAAGCAATTCGCAAGTGCCGGTCGGCCAACTCCTGAAATTTTCGTTTTCGAGTTTCAGAACCAAAGTCTTCAACTAAAGCTAAGTACCCCATTGGGGAAACTTTTTCTTGCTCCTTACCGTTGTCAGTAAAAGTTAATAATTGCATTACTTGTGGAAAGCAAATACCTCATAAAGATTTTCATTCGTACTGTATTCCTTGCCTAGGCCCTGACCACGGCGTACCTTGCTGTCGGTTTTGTGCTTTATTTAATCAGTGCACTATCCGTCGTCGGTATATTTTCGCCTCTAAATATTTCGGTTGTCAGTTTAATTATCCAGAAATATCATCAGTTAGCCATCCGACTACTGAGATTCTGAAAAAATGCAAAGATAAAGACAGACACAGGCCACCGAGGTCCAAAATTGCAGATGACGCTTCTCCTAAGCCAGCAGCCCCTTATACCCGCTACTTCTGATTCGCAGGCCTCTACTGAGACTCATTCGGAGTCCGGTATGCCGCAAGATGCTTCAACTATGGAACCCACGGATGTCTCTACCTTGTATGGGTCCGGAGCCGCTGGGCAGGCACCGGCTTCTGAGGGTATATTCAGGCCTATGGACTTGCATATTAAACCAACGCCTCCTTCTTTACTTAGGCCGAAATCTCGATCCATGCCTAAAAAAACGATGTCCAGGCCACATGCTCAGGCCTCTATGCCTAAAAAACAAATGACAAGAATGGCTGAAGATTTAATAACTCTAATCAGGGGTAGCCAACCCCCCCCCCCCCACCTTCTAAGAGGCCTAGGACTGAAGTTGATTATGAATCTTCTGATCAGGATTCTGTTGTTTCTGATTCTTCTGATGATCTGGATTTGCCCTTATCTACTTATGAAGATTATGATGCAGATGACTCCATTCCCCTCTGCTTCCCCTCCTGAGGATTTTTCTTTTAGGGAAACCTTACATACTCTAAGGGAGCATTTCCACTGGGAAAGCCAGGATTTTTCTGATTCAAAAAAGAGGCTTAGGGATTTCCTTCTCCTACCTCAGCATAGGCCTTTAGCTATTCCTCCTGTACTAGACATTGTCGATGATGCTTTTTCGGAATCTAGTTTGGCC
This sequence comes from Protopterus annectens, assembly GCF_019279795.1. Classification (NCBI taxonomy): domain Eukaryota; kingdom Metazoa; phylum Chordata; order Ceratodontiformes; family Protopteridae; genus Protopterus; species Protopterus annectens. The sequence continues at coordinate 230,961,760 of NC_056737.1, forward strand.
CCTGATATCCTGCCTCCTGCTCCCAAAAAACCTGACAGATACTACAGGGTCCCTGAGTCCCACAAGTTCCTTTTTAAAAATCCTATTGCAGATCCAGAGACTATTTCACAGGGGCCCAAGTGCATTAAGGCTTCTACTGCTAAAAATCCTGTCCCTTCTGATAGAGACTCTAGGGCGCTGGATAGATAGGATAAGAAAGTTTACACTTATGCAGCCTTGGCCATTAGGGCTTTAAACTGCCAGTTTCATATGTTAAAGTATCAGCAACATGTTATTGGACTGCTTAAACAGAAAATGATGTTGATTCCTGACTCTGTGGAAAATAAAGAATTACAGGATTTAATGCATTCTGCTGAACAAGTTGGAAAACATACTTTACAATGTGGTTTTGATTCATTAGAGTCCTTTTGCAGGGCTGCTATTACTGGGTCTGTGCTCAGAAGGCATGCTTGGCTTAAGGAGCAATCTTTCCCTGATCATGTTAAAGCTAAATTGTTGGATGCTCCTTTAAATCAGGACCGCCTGTTTGGCAACCAGGCTGAGGAAGTTCTTAAAAAGATGGAAGATAAAGCTAAGTCTATGCAAACTGTGAAAGATTTTTTACAAGTTTAGCCTCCTAGATTTAGTAGGCACTGGCCTTCTAAGAATTGGTCCTTTCCAGCCCCTTCCAGTTGTCAAGCCAAACCCAGACACAGCAAAAAACCCAGGTTTCAGTCCCAGGGGACACACAGAACTAAGCACTGGGGTCCTCCACTTCCAAATCTGGGAATAATAAGACTCCCTGCTATGGTAAAATGTCTCAATGACTTTCTTTTAAAATTTCCAAGCACTTATCAACTGACTGCCCCTTTGGGGGGAAAGATTGCTATTCATGCAAAGAATTGGGAACTCATTACCCAGGACAAATGGGTTTTAAATACAGTGTCCCAGGGATACAGATTTCACTTCCACATGTTGCCAACACCAAGCGGGTGGCCGGACCTACCCCCAAATCAGTGGGCAGAGACCCAAAAACAAGTACTTCCTCACTTAAGCATGGGGGCTATTCAACTGGTACCAGAAGAGGAAAAGGGACTAGGTTTCTACTCAAGACTTTTCCTGGTACCCAGAAAAGACAATTCATGGCGTCCTATCCTGGACCTGTCTACTCTAAACACCTTTTTGGAGATTTCAAAATTCAAGATGCTGACTCTTCACCAATTACTTCCTATGCTAGGCAAAGATGCCTGATTGGCAACAATAGATTTAAAAGAAGCATATCTGCACATCCCAATCAGGGAATCTTGCAGAAGATACCTACGCTTCAAAGCAGGCTACACGCACTATCAGTTCTCTGCATTGCCCTTTGGCTTATCTACTGCACCCAGGGTATTCACAAAGTGCCTAGCTCCAGTTATTGCATTTTGCAGGCAAAGAAATATTCAAATATACCCATACCTGGACGATTGTCTAATTCAGGCAGAAAGCCAGGATATACTTTTGAATCATCTGGTCTTTGTACAAAAGGTTCTAACTTGTCTGGGGTACACCATAAACGAAAAGAAATCACACCTGGTACCCTGTCAATAAATTATATTCCTGGGAGCAAGCTTGAATACAACTTCCCAGATGGCTTACCTCACTCCAGACAAATTAATTTGACAACCTACTTCAAACAAGTAGCCACAAAAACCCTGCTATCTGCAAGACAAATACCGCAAGCCTTGAGGTTCATGGCTTCCTGCATTCTTCTAATTACATATGCAAGACTGCATCTGAGGAAACTACAATGGTATCTAAAAAGCCTATGGTGTCAATATTCTCAAGACCTAAAAACAATGATTCCTATCATACCTTGCCTACGCCTAGAGTTCCTTTGGTGGGCAGAGGCCTGCCACCAAAACAAGGGACTACCTTTCACACCACCCCCTGCCACCCAAACCCTAACAACAGACGCATCAGACTATGCATGGGGGGCTCACCTGGCAGGGAAGTGCATTCAGGGCAAATGGAACCCACGTCAAATGCACCTGCATATCAATCAAAAAGAAATGTTATCTGTACAGAATGCCGTCAAGGACCACATTCTTCCAGGACAACTAATGGTAAAGACGGACAACACCACTGTTATGTGGTACATAAACAAGCAGGGGGGTACACATTCTTACCCCCTCTGCAGACTAGCCATGGCATTGTGGAACACAGCCTTGAGCTACCAAGTGCACCTACAAGCTCAATTCCTGCCAGGAAAATTAAATAACACTGGCAGACTGACTAAGCAGAAAACTCATGGACCCACACAAGTGGAAACTGGAACCAAGGATTTTCAACATGTCGACAAGCAAATGGGTGAGCCCAGATATAGACCTGTTTGCCTCTCCCCAGAACTACCAATTTGACAAATTTTGCACAAGGACTCCCCACAAACAAGCCTGGAAAGTGGATGCTCTGTCCTTCAGCTGGAAAAACGTATCAGTCTATGCCTTCCCCTCTCTGCCTCTGCTTTCCAAAGTACTACTAAAAATCAAACAGGACAAACCAAGGATGATTTTGATTGCTCCAGACTGGCCGCGCCACCACTGGTACCCCCCCCCCTGTGCAGTGTGTCACGGTTATCTCCATGGCACCTGCCTCAGACTCCTTCCCTGCTGTGTCAGCAGGAGAACCAGATTCTGCACCCTCTGCTTCTAACACTGAACCTTGAAGCCTGGCTAATTACTTAACCTCTCCTTTACCATCCCTCAGCAAACCTGTGATGGATATCATTTTAGAGGCAAGGATGCCTAGTACTAGAAAATATTATGCAGAAAAATGGAAACGATTCTCTGCCTGGAGTCATTCTCAAGGGATAAGCACAGCAGTGCCCAATTTACCTCAGATTTTACAATACTTTACTGAGATGCTTCACAAAGGCCTGTCTTTTTCCTCCATTAAAATCCACGCCTCAGCCATTTCAAATCATTATAACACAGAACCTCCCCTCTTCTCTCATCCACTGCTCAAGCAGTTCCTCAGAGGGGCCAAAATTTTGAGACCACCCAGGGAGCTCCAACCTCAGCCTGGGACCTTAACTTTGTCTTGGAGAAACTCACTCTACCTCCTTTTGAGCCAGCTGCTACTGCAGACTTCAAATTTCTTTCTTGGAAAACAGCTTTCCTTTTAGCAATCGCTTCAGCTAGAAGGGTATCTGAATTACAGGCCCTTATGGCAGTGGAGCCTTTCATCATCTTTCATGCGGACAGGGTGTCCCCTCAGAACCAATCCATCCTTCATGCCCAAGATGGTATCCAGTGTGGCTCTTAATCAGTCCATTCATTTGCCAACCTTCTTTCCCAATCCAGAGAATAAAGGGGAATGGATACTGCATTCCTTAGATGTGCACAGACAACTTAGATTCTACTTGGACAGGACTAAACCTTAAAGGAAATCTGAACAACTGCTGGTGGCATTTGCTGCAGGGTCAGAGGGGAAGGCTATTTCAAAGCAAACCATTTCTAAATGGATAAACCATTGCATTAATTTGTGCTATAAGCAGCATGGAAAACCTATTCCCCAGGGGATCAGACCTCACTACACCAGGGCTGCATCTACCTCTACAGCCTTTCTCAGAGGTGTCCCTACCAGGCACATCCTAGAAGCTGCTACCTGGAGTTCTGTACATACTTTCACCAAGCATTATCATTTGCCAATTTTCTCTAAATCCAGAGCTGGCTTTGCCACTGCAGTCTTGCAGGGTCTTATAGCTGGCCCTAATGCTATCTAAATTCTTCCCCCCAATCATAGCTTTGGGAATCTACCCAGATGTAATGACTGCAACAGTGAAACACGAAGAACATAGTACAGTTGTGTACACTTACCATAAATGTAGATGTTCAAGTGTATTCACTGTTGCAGTCCTGGTTACCCTCCCTCCAGCCCCCAGCTTCTTCTGACTATACCTCTACTTTCCTTTACTATGCTTAAAAGCCTTTTTGGTGTATTTGCTTTTTTGTTGGAGGTATGTCTTTGTACTTTTATATTTAATTGCTTCCCATTAGGGAGGCACCTGACATCTGGTGCAAGAAAAACTGATCTAATGGTGTCGGCTGCATGTTTTATACCCCTGACGACCTGACATCATGGAAGAAAAGACAGCAACAGATGCAGGACCCAAGACTTTGTTAATCAGGCTGACTGAGGGCTACCTGCAAGCAGATAACCCAAATGTAATGACTGCAACAGTGAATACACTTGAACATCTACATTTATGGTAAGTGTACACAACTGTACTTTCTTGGCTTTCGAGAGAGTGGTTTTGATTTGTGCAGCCGTGATTACAGGAACTTTGCATTCTTCCGCTATAACGATGGGCCCTTTAGGGGTGAGAGGGAGGTAAAGTTAACACTGAGTCTATCTGCCAGGATGTTGGCAATATCAGTTGTTTCTGTATATTTAGTGCCATTGTGCTGTAACTCAGAGCAGATCTAAGTGTTGCCATTGAGGTTCTTGACATAGCTATAGAATGGTTTGTGGTTGTCTTTAGAATCAGTGACAATTTTGTTTTCGTAACTAGCTTTGGAGGATTTTATCAGGAATCTCAGCTTCTTACTGAGGCTGACCACCGAGTACCTCCAATCATGGGATTTTACTCTTTTTTTGCAACAGTTTCTTTCTTCTGTTGTAGAATTTGTTTATGGCAGGGGACCACAAGACTGGCTTCATTTTTTTGGAGGATACCATCTTGTTTCTGTTAGAGACAGCACAATCCATGCACTCGTGTAAGTGCTTATAAAGTGCATTTGTGTAGGATTCAACAGTCATACCTCTATTGTCCGTCTGCATGAGTGTCATGATGTTTGCCACTTCTGTCTTAAGAAACGTGAAATTGGCTTTGGAGAAATTTTTTACGGTGGGATGTTCTTCATCTCACATTGCTGCAGTCCTTACATATGGGTAGTCCGCTGTCCTCGGTCGGCCCGAATACCAAAGTATTAGGCTGACGTCAGTCAAGGTGCTTATAACTGACATCAGGACGTCAGGGTACAAAAGCGCATGACCGACGTCATATCCTCAGTCTTTTTTGCCGCATGGTCCGATGCAGAAGCAGCGTTGCAAGTGCCGTTCGGCGTTCTGAAATTTTTCGAGTTCGGAGTTTCAGACCGAATCCAAGTTGGCTAAGTACCCCGTTGGGGAATATTTTGGTTTTTTCTTGCCTCAGTGTATTACCGGATGTCAGAAAAAGTGAATAATTGTATTGCTTGTGGGAAACAGATACCGCATAGGGATTATCATTCTTTGTGCATTCCTTGTTTGGGGCCTGAGCACGACGGTGACGGGTGTCGCTTTTGTGCTAGGTTTAATAAGCGCACTATTGCGAAGGTTAGATTGTGCTAGGCTGGTCTTCGCAAGCGTGCAATTATAATATGCCGCCGGATACTCCGGCCGCTCCACCTAAGAAGTGCAAAGACAAAGCGGTTAAACCCAGGTAAGATGAGTCGTCCGTTCGGACGCCGGTTCTTTAGAGGCTTCAGTGGAACCGTGGTTCCGATGGAGGCTTCTCTGGAGTCTCAGGGGAGACTTTGATTTTGCAGGATGTGGCCTCTCAAGAGGCAGGTCAGGCTGAAGGGGCTTCTCAGGTTTCTGTACTCCTCCCTTCCCAGGGTGGTTAGGCCCTCCTTCTGTTTCCAAGACTTCTTCCAGAGGCAGGCCAGGTTTAGCTTCTGCTGGTGTCAGTCCTAGTTCAGCAGGGTCTGTGCCTAGAAGCACATGCTTAAAATGGCAGAAGATTTGATTACTCTGATTAGAGGTTCTATGCCCCTCCTGATAAGAGGCCTAGGGTGGAGCCAGAGTTGGAAAGTTTTGAACAGGCTTGATGATTCAGAGTCTTCGGCTGAAGACTTGCAGGAGTACACCTTATTCTGATTCTGATGCAGAAGATTCCACTCCTTCTGCTTCTCCTCCAGAGGATTTTTCTTTTCAGAGACACTTCATTCTATGAGGGAACATTTTAAGTGGGAAGGTCAGGACTTCTCTGATTCACGAAAAGGCTTAGGGAATTTTGTTTTACCTCAACATAGGCCCTTAGCTATACCCCCTGTTCTGGATGTTGTGCAAGATGTATTTTCAGAGGCTTCACTTAATCCTGATTCTCTGCCTCCTGCGCCTGTTAAACCGGATAGGTATTACAGGGTGCCTGAGGCTCATAAATATCTCTATAAGAGTCCTAGGGCGGACCCAGAAACTATTAGTCAGGGACCTAAGGGTGTCAGGGCCTCTGTTGTTAAGAATCACGCTCCTCTAGATAAAGAGGCCAGAGCTTTGGATAGATGGGGAAAGAAGGTCTATACATCTTCTACCTTAGCAATGAGGGCTTTGAATTGCCAGTTTCATATGTTGAAATATCAGAATTTTCTTCTTTCTCAATTGAAATCTAAGGTGGATGCTCTGGCAGAAGGCATTGAGTGTAAAGAATTACAAGATTTGGTGCATGTCTCTGAACAGGTGGGTAAGCATTCTTTACAGTGTGGTTTTGATGCTTTGCAGGCCTCTTCTAGGGTGGCTGCCACTGGTTCAGTTCTTCGCAGGCACGCCTGGCTTAAGGATCAGAATTTATCTGACCATGTTAAGACAAGGATTTTGGATGCTCCTTTGCAGTCTGAAGTGTTGTTTGGTCCACCTGTGGAGTCAGTCTTGAAGAAAATGGAAGACAAGGCTAAGTCTATGCAGACTGTTAAAGATTTTTGCAAGTTCAGCCTCCAAGTTTAGTAGAAATTGGCCTGCTAAGGGGTGGACGATCCTTCTTCTGATTCTCAGTCTAGGGTAGATCTAGACGTGGTAGGGGCAGAGCTCAGAGTTCCTTCAGACCTAGAACATGGAGTTCACCTGCACAATCTTCGAAAGTGAGGGCAGGGGCCAGCCCTTTCGTGAACAGGCCCAATGACCTACTTTTCAGCTGCCAGATCCTTCTTGCCTGGCAGCACCTTTGGGAGGACGGTTGGCACTCTTCAAGGAAAATTGGATTTTAATTACCCAGGACAAATGGGTATTGGATATCATACACCAAGGTTACAAGTTTTATTTCCATACCTTGCCTCCTTTCAAAGGCATGCCAGACGTTCCTCCTCAGCAAAGACTACAGGCTCAGAAACAGATTTCTACTACTTCAAATAGGAGCTATACAACCGTCCCTCTGCCAGAAGTGGGCCTAGGATTTTATTCTCGCCTGTTTCTAGTACCAAAGAAAGGGAACACGTGGAGACCAATTTTGGATTTATCTATCCTCAACACATATCTGACATTCCCAAGTTCAAAATGTTGACGTTACAACAGCTTTTACCTCTGCTGGGCAAAGATCACTGGATGGTGACTCTGGATCTCAAGGAGGCTTACCTTCATGTTCCTATCAGGCCCAGTTGCAGGAAGTATCTGCTTTCAGGCTGGGACTTTTCATTATCAGTTCTCTGCATTGGCCTTTGGCTTATCTACTGCCCAGAGTGTTCACAAAGGTTCTGGCTCCAGTGATAGCTTTCTTCAGGCTAAGAGGAATACAAATCTATCCTTATTTGGACGATTGCCTGATTCTGGCTCAAGGAAAGGACTAACTTCTTCATCATTTACAGTATGTGATGGCAGTGTTAAGATGCCTAGGGTATTCTGTGAACTAAATAAAGTCCAGTCTAGTACCCTCTCAGGACAGGTGCTTTCTGGTGTGAGACTGAATACAGCATCCCAGATGGCCTTTTGACCCCGGACAAACAAAAGAATCTTTCTTTATTTCCATCAATTGTCTCGTCAGTCCAGGCTGACTGCAAGGACAGTCCTTCAAGCCTTGGGGTTCATGGCATCTTGTATTCTGGTACTTCCCAATGCCAAACTGCATATGAGGAAGCTACAATGGTATCTCAAAATGTATGGACGCAACACTGCCAAGATATGGACACTGTCATTCAGATAATACCTTGCATTCAAAAGGAATTTTTGTGGTGGGCTCAGGAATGTCACCTAAACAAGGGACTCTCTGTGACCCGACCAGAGGCGAGTCAGATTCTAACGACAGATGCCTCAGACAAAGCTTGGGGAGCTCATCTATATGGAAAATGGGTACAAGACACGTGGCCTGCCAGACTTCAACATTTACATATCAACTTGAAGGAGATGTTAGCAGTCCAATTTGCATTGATAGCTTTCAAGGATTTACTTCTTCCAGGGCAGGTGTTGATTCAAACAGACAACACAACTGTCATGTGGTACATCAACAAGCAAGGGGACACATTCATACCCTCTATGCAGACAAGCAATGATTTTGTGGGAGACTGCTCTCAGTTTACAGCTAAATCTTCAGGCAAGGTTTCTGCCAGGAACACAGAACTCCTTAGCAGATGTGTTGAGCAGACAAATAATGGATCCCCACGAGTGGAAATTGGATCCTCATGTATTTCAAAAATTGACAGTGTTATGGGGAACTCCAGACATAGATCTGTTCGCTTCTCCACTAAATTACCAGTTGCCAAAGTTTTGCACAAAAAGGTTTCATCCCACAGCTTGGAAAGTGGATGCTCTCTCATTCAATTGGAGCAATCTTCACGTGTATGCCTTTCCACCACTGCCTCTCCTCCCAAAGGTACTCCTGAAGGTCAGACAGGACAAGCCAACCATGATTTTAATAGCTCCGATTGGCCTCGACAGCACTGGTACCCATTACTGAGAAGTCTGGTACGGAGCCTCCATGGCCTTTGCCTTGATTCCACACCTGCTGTCTCAGGAGAACAGTCACTTACTCAATGTCAAACTTCAGTCTCTGCATCTAACAGCCTGGCATATTCGGTTTTAAACCTGAGGGTCTCAGCTTCCACAACAAGTTTTGAATGTTATTTTGGAGGCCAGAAGGCTTAGTACAAGGAAAGTTTACGCAGATAAATGGAGGAGATTTTTAATTTGGAGTACAGCAAAGGACTTTGATGTTTCTAAACCTAATTTAAGTGTTGCTCTTCAATACCTTACTGAGTTATTGGACAAAGGTTTGTCCTTCTCCTCTATAAAGGTTCATGCTGCAGCAATTTCTGCTCACTATGACTGTGACCCACCATTATTTTCTCATCCTTTGTTTAAGCAATTCCTTAGAGGGCAAAGAATATAAGACCCCACGTAGAGCTCCTACTCCTGCTTGGGATCTCAATTTTGTGTTGGAGAAACTCACTCTACAACCTTTGAGCCTGCAGCTACTGCCGAGTTGAAATATTTATCATGGAAGACTGCTTTTTGTTGGCCATTACCTCTGCAGAAGGGTTTCTGAATTACAGGCCCTTATGGCGTTGAGCCTCTTAATTTTCCACAAGGATAGAGTATCTTTAAGGCACTAACCCTTCCTTTATGCCTAAAGTGGTTTCTAGTGTGGCTTTAAACCGAACTATTCATTGGCATACTTTTTATGCAAACCCCAAAATAAAGGGGAAAAGATTTTGCACACTTTGGATATACACAGACAGTTGCGATATTATTTGAGCAGAACTAAAGGGTTCAAGCAGTCTCAGCAGTTGTTTGTTTCATTTGCTTTGGGTTCTCAGGGCAAACCTGTTTCAAAACAAACTATTTCTAAGTGGGTTGGTTTTTGTATTGCTTTCTGTTATTCCCATCATGGTAAGGAGATTCCAGCTGGGATTAGGCCTCATTCCACTAGGGCTACTGCCACTTCTACAGCTTTTTAAGTGGCTACTAAAGATATTTTGGAGGCAGCTACTTGGAGTTCAGTGCATACTTTCTCTAAGCATTACCACCTTCCACTTTACTCTAAATCTAGGGCTGGATTTGCCACTGCAATTTTACAGGGCATTTTGGCAGCTCCTAATGCTTTATAGTTTTGCCATCCTCCCTTACCTCTGCTTTGGGATTCTACCCATATGTAAGGACTGCAGCAGTGTGAGATGAAGAACATAGTACAGTTTTGTACCTACCATAAATGTAGATGTTCGAAGATCCACATTGCTGCAGTCCCCTCCCTCCTTCCTCTGTAGTTTGAGGTGGTTGTGTGGTTTGGGTTGTAAATATTGTAAATATGGTTAGTGCAGGGGTGGTTGGTTGTTCTTTGCTGTTTTGGCTTTGGCCGTTCTTTTAGGGCCTTCTGACATCTGGGGCAAGAAAAGACTGAGGATATGACGTCGGTCATGCGCTTTTGTACCCTGACGTCCTGATGTCAGTTATAAGCGCCTTGACCGACGTCAGCCTAATACTTTGGTATTCGGGCCGACCGAGGACAGCGGACTACCCATATGTAAGGACTGCAGCAATGTGGATCTTCGAACATCTACATTTATGGTAGGTACAAAACTGTACTTTCCCTAATGGGGGTGGGGTCAGGATGTGGATGTATAGGGTGATTAGCTTGTGGTCGGATCTGACCAACGGCAAATTGACCTCTGGTGTGGAACACTGGTCACCCATGTTGGCAATGACTAGGTCTAGGCTATTGCTGCCCCTGTTGGGGTTGTGGATAAGTTGATCCAAGACATTGGAATTTATGAATTCCAGAAAACATTGAGCAGAAGAGTTGGTACAGGAGTAGTTTTCCCAGTTAATGGTGGGGTAGTTGAAATCACCCATTATTAAGGTGTTGGGATGTACCCTAATATTTTCCAGTGTATTAAGAAATGAGGAGTGGGAATCCTAGGGAATGGTGGGGATCTGTAGCAAGCTACAATTTGGATTGCGGTTGTGCCCAGAGTTAGTTGCACTTGGATAATCTCGGATACATTATGCTGAGCAACTAGCCTAGGGGTGTGGATATCCTTAATGAATATGGACACACTTCCGCCTTTAGTGTTTCGGTCCAGGTTAGGTGGCCGAAAGGTGTGGTATGAATTATAGCCTGGTAATGCTGGGGTGCTCTCTGGAGCCTTGAACTAGGTCTGTGTCACTGCACAGATGTTGATGTTCTCCATTTTAAGGAGTGCCTCGAGTGAGTGTATTTTGAGGTTTAGACTTCTAGCATTGAGTAACATTACCCTCAGATTTTGCTTGCTGGTACCTGTTACGGTGGTGAATTTGTCATTTGAATCTTGCCTAAATAAAGACACTATAGGGGTGGCAAGAGCCTTAGCCAGTATCCAGAATCCCAAAGGTGACAGGTGCAGGCTGTCTCTGGCAAAGCATCGTGGTCTGTCGATCATGTCATCCCAGGCAGACAGATACAGGATCCCCTTAGAATGACACCAGAAACTAGCCAATTGTTGAAGTCAATCATGTTGTCCTTGTACTGTGGTATAATTCTGGGTGATGGCAGGATGCTACTCAGGGCTAGGGTCATACCTGCCTGGGCTACAAGATCAGAGCGCTCCTCCATGTCTCTTTACATGCAGTCCAGGGAGGTACGTCTCCAGTCATTCACACCAACATGGACAATGACAGAGTCATATTTGTACTTGTTGTGGAGTGAACTGAGTCTGTGCATTATGTGGCGGATCCTGGCACCCGACAGGCAGCTGACAGTAACTTTCTCCTTGTTTAGCCTGGTGAGTGGAACATCAGTGTGCCTGAATATAGAGTCAACTATGACTAGTGTGTTGGATACGTTGTTATGCCTTATGGGCTGTGGTTGAGTGGCACACTGAGTTTGTGGGCTGTGTGTCATTTGGTTATGTTGGGGGGGTGGAGGTTGCTTGCGTTTCTGCTTTGGAGGTCTCTGTTGCTTGAGCAGATTTTTATTGAGAGCTTCAGGGAATGTAGGTGTGTGTTTTGTGTTTCTATGTGTGTGCTTTGGTGGTGTAGGTTTTGAGGGACTATGTGATGAGTGTGGTGTGGTGCAAGTGTTTACCTTCTCCTCTTGACTGTCTAGTCCAGTCTTGGGTGAAGAGAGCTTTGCTTACAGTTTGGCTATATAAGTGCATCTCTCACAGATTGTAGTGTTGGATGGTAGGAGGAGAGGGTTGTCTGTGTACATGAGGCAATTGCTGCATTGCCCCAAGATATCCAGATTCATCAAGTAGATAAGAGAAAACACTGGGAGCTGACCCTTAGACATGCCTGGATAGGTGCTTATTTGTTAAGTACTAAAAACTGTTTTCCTTTAGACAAGTGAAGAAAGTTGAGTGCTGTAGTAAGTTGTAGATTATTTAGTGCTTACAATGAGTTCTGAACAAGTGCTGAGCTCAAAGAAACAGATTTGAGTGCTAAAACTAACAAACTGGCTAGTTCTAAGGGAAAATTTGAAGAGCAGATTTAATGGCACCAGGAATAGTTTAACTCTAGCTAAGCGGAGATGCATAAAGTGTATTTTTTATATAACAGTAGCAAATGGGCAAACTGATTTAAACAAATTAACCAATAAAAAGCTAAAAACTAAGCCCCATTCCAGCAGTCTTCAATCAGACAAATTCTAACTGCACACTGCTGCCACTAGGGTGCAGGGGAACCTTCTCCAAAAAAAGATGGCCTGGATTAGTGCTCAAGTTATAAAAACAAAGCTAGATTCAGCAGGTCTGAATCTAGTCTATGCTACAGCAAACAAGGCATACCAATTTCAGAAAGAAACAATTCAAATAAGCAGGCACAATAAGCCTTTAACCAGAAACTCCCAGCTCAGAAGAGCAGAATCTACCCTCTCCTCCCACAAGAGTGCAAACCACACCTTCTTAATGTAAAATAACTGTCCCGAAGCCCAAGTGCTTAAATCAGAACTAATACACTTTTAGAATAACAGACAGTAAGCCTTCAGTCAGCAACTCCCAACTTAGAAGGATGTAAGCTACCTGTTCTGCCACAACAGTGCAGACCACAAACCTTCTTAATGTAAAACAACTGGTCTGAAGCCCAAGTGCTTAAACTAAAAGGCATAGAATAACAGTTACAATTTAATCAGGCTGCTACCAAGCAGTAATAAATGCAGCTAAATAAATGCAATTAAGTACTTTTAAGAACAGGCAGCAAAAGCAAAAATAAAGTAATAAAGTAGGAAGAAGCACAAATACAGTAAATGCAGATAAATAAAGTGCAAATTTTTAATATAACAATAGAAAACGAGCAAACTGATTTAAACAAATTGCCCAATTAACCACTAAAAAAAGCTCAAAACTGAGCCCTGTTCCAGCAGTCTTCAATCAGATAAGTTCTAACTGCACACTCCTGCCTCTAGGGTACAGGGGAACAGTCTCCATGAAAGATGGCCTGGATTAGTGCTCAATTTATACAAACAAAGCTAGATTCAGCAGGTCTGAATCTAGTCTATGCTACAGCAAACAAGGCAAACCAATTTCAGAAAGAAGCAGTTCAAATAAGCAGGCACAATAAGCATTTAACCTAAATTCCCAGCTCAGAAAGGTAGAATTTAGCCCCTCCTCCCTCCCACAAGAGTGTAGACCACAAACCTTCTTAATGTAAAATAACTAGCCTGAAGCCCAAGTGCTTAAACCAGAACTAATACACTTTTAAAATAACAGACACTGAGCCTTAAGTCAGCAATTCCCAACTTAGAAGGATGTAAGCTACCTGTCCTGCCACAACAGTGCAGACTACAAACCTTAATGTAAAACAACTGGTCTGAAGCCCAAGTGCTTAAACCAAAAGGCTTAGAATAACAGTTACAATTTAATCAGGCTAGTACCAAGCAGTAGTAAATGCGGCAGAATAAATATAATTGAGTACTTTTAAGAAGAGGCAAAAGCAAAATAAAGTAGGAAGAAACACAAATACAGTAAAAGCAGATGAATAAAGTGCAATTTTTTTGTTAGTGAAGTGCAAAGATATAGGAAGGAGGAGCAGAAGATAATTCAAGGATAAGAACCTAAGTTGGTTGACCTTCTCAAATGTTCTCTCTCTATTAAGTAGAGTGAACACTAGACTGGGAGGGGCGTCCCAGATCAAATTTACAGTAGGAGCGGGCAACTGCAAAGTCACGAATTATAACAACATCACAAGAATAGGGTGGGAGGGAGGAAAAACAGTTTCAGGGTAGATGAGAAACATAAAACAGTGCCAGAAAACATATAAAATAATTCAGTCAGGCAAAAAAAATAATCCAGTCAGGCAAAATTAAGACAATACAGAACTCTGAAAGGTTAAAATGCCAAGAAATATACTTATCAATCAGCGATAAATTTCCAAATTATTTGAGAACCACACTTCAGCCAAAACACCAGGAGTTTCCAAAAGTGTATACAAGAATTTACAAATAGAAATTATTTTTAAATCAGCAAGCCTTGAAGCAATCAGATAACACAAAAGCTTTTAGACCAGTTTTATAAACTCCACCAAAGGAATAGGGGTGAAGCAGTTTCAGGACCGATGAGAAACAGAAAACAGTGGCAGAAAATATATAAAATAATTCAGTCAGGCAAAATTAAGACAATGCAGAACTCTGAAAGGTTAAAATGCCAAGAAATATACTTATCAATCAGTGATAAATTTCCAGATTATTTGAGAACCACACTTCAGCCAAAACACCAGGAGTTTCCAAAAGTGTATGCAAGAATTTACAAACAGAAATTATTTTTAAATCAGCAAGCCTTGAAGCGATCAGATAACACAAAAGCTGTTAGACCAGTTTTATAAACTCCATCAAAGGAATAGGGGGGAAAGCAGTTTCAGAACCGATGAGAAACAGAAAACAGTGGCAGAAAATATATAAAATAATTCAGTCAGGCAAAATTAAGACAATGCAGAACTCTGAAAGGTTAAAAATGCCAAGAAATATACTTATCAATCAGCGATATATTTCCAGATTGTTTGAGAATCACACTTCAGCCAGAACACCAGTAGTTTCCAACAGTGTATCCACAGGGTCAGTATATGTGGTATGTATATGTCAGTATATGTGGTATCATTAACTATCAGTTTGGCACAAATCTGGGCCTTTCTTTTTAGGTTAAGGACATAACTAAAGAATGCCTTAGTGTTGTTCTTAGTTGATGAATGCACTTGTAGTCTGCTTTCGAGGACTTTGAAAGATGACACATTTGCTTGTGTCAGCTGAGGAGGGAGTGTTTCCAGTTTAGGGCTCGCTTCCTCGTATTGTTAGACAGCAAA
>NC_056737.1:230977229-231028934 GCF_019279795.1 Protopterus annectens
GTTTTTGAGTATGCATGAATAACAAGTAATCAGTGTCATGCAAAGCAGAGCTTCTAAATACAGGATGTAATTATCAATAGTAGAGGACATATGTGCAAAAAATAGTGTCACACAAGGTGTGGATTTATGTATAGGAATTAATCTTGTATTGTTAAGCAGTAATGCATTCTGATGCCTTCTGTACATCCTGGCATATTATTTCCGAAAATTTCCTCTCCTCATCAGAGAGGAGAAGGGAATATTTGTGGCTTCATCATCGTAACAGTTACAGCTATGTTTCAGGGAGAAATAAATTGTTTTTCAAAATCTGAATCCCAATATTGACAAGTGTTGTGGACTCACAGAATTACTTTTTTTTGTTTGCTTCAGTTGGACTGTTGCCCCATATCTTCTACAACTGACCTGTTGTATCTCCCAGTTAAATATAATCATGTTTGGATCAATGCATCTTAGAAAACGGATTTCAGTGGCTTCATTGAATTAACAGCCTAGTCATTAGTTGTGATCAAGTCGAGAGTTGATTAGACTTCATGACATTTTATATTGCCCATGCAAGGGTTGCACCCTTCGATTAAATGTTGGTGTTTCCTTCTGGTTACAATACTTCCTGTATTAAAGTGCAAATCTGAGGTCCTGAGTTCTGAGAAGCAGTTAAAAAATTAGTAAGTACTTTAGGAACAGGAAAAACTTCAGTTTCAGCAATGCAGTTGTTTTCTGCTTCACACAAAAGCTTGTTATTCAATAACAACCACTGAGTGCAAGGCATTTTGAGGTACCATATATATTCTTTCATGAGAGTCTAAGAGAAAAATATGAAAGAGGAGAAGTTCTAACTCATGTAAAGGAAAATGTGTGCAGTCTTTCTTTTCCTAGGAATTAATAATTTCTGTATATATTTTTTGTGGAAAGTTATTTGTCACTATAAATGTTGTTAAAAGATCAAACCAGATTTTTAAATCTATATTTGCACTAATCATTTTCCTAAATGAGTCAATGTAATAATTAATCATACAAGTTTTAGTGGGTTTAGTTATGTTGTATTGCATACTAATACATTTTATGTGCCATGGCAATTTTTTATCTGCTTGAAATTTTTTTGTAAATCAAATTCATTTATTGATATTATAGTTAGTAATTATTTCCAAATTGTGGAGTAATTTGGACTTATCGAATCTGAGATTGTTTTAGATATTGATGCTTTTATATATGTTTCTATATCAGGAAAGTTTAATTCTCCCCGTTTCCATGGTATGATGTATTAAAGCTATTCTGTTTCTTTTGGGAAACCATAAAAATTTTATTAGACATGAATTTATTTCTTTAAGTATATTCCTTTCTGGTAGCAGTTGTATTGCCAAGGCTATATATATAGGATCTTGGGCAGTAAAACCATTTTTATTAACTGTAGTCTATCTTCAAATGTTAATATTATTTTGTTCCATTTTCACACAGAGATTTTAATTGTATTTATGATATTATTGTAGTTTTATGAGACTAATTCATTATTATCCTTGCATAACTAATTTCCTAGATATTTTAAGGTAGATTCTTGTTTCCCTATGATGTGATCACCCTTAGTCTGCAGTTCTTTTTTTATTTAAAAATAAAAATTTTGATTTTGATTTTTTGAAATGGAGTCCTGAAGTCATGTGAAATTTGTCAATTAATATAGTTAATTCTTTTAATATCTCTTTTGTATTAGATAATGTTAGTAATATGTCATCAGCAAATAGCATTACTTTAGAATTGTATTGTTCATAAACATCTATTCCTTTGATTTTTATATTATGAATTGAATCTGCCAACATTTAAATAACTAGCTCAAGTAGAATCGGTGACATGGGGTATCCTTGTTTTGGTGCCTTTTGTTATATGTATAGATTCAGAGTTAAAAGGACCTAATTTGGCATACGCCAAATTATTTGTATGTATATTCTTTATGAAATGATCAAAAGCTGCAGGAAATTCAGATAGCATTAAGATTTTGAATAAATAGTCCAAATTTAGGGAATCAAAGGCTTTCGCTGTATTTAAGTCAATTATGACTGTTTCTTTATTAACATAATGTATAAGAAAAATTATCCTCTTAATATTGTCGTGTGTGTCTATGATATATAAATCCAGTTTGATCATTATTTATTGTTTTGTTTAGTGGTATTTTCATTCTGTTAGTTAATATTGTCATAAATATCTTGTAGTCATTATTTAATAATGATGTAGGTCTATATGAGGTACAGATGTTTGGGGATTTGTTTTCCTTTAGGATTTATGTGATTAAGGAATATCTCCAAGAGGGTAGTATTAAAGCTTGTGACTGAATTTCTAATAGAGTTTTATGGAAGCGGAATAGTATCTTTGAAGGAAAAAGTGTATATATTTCCAAAATTATGCCATCTATACCTGGTGCTTTATTATTTTTACCCTGTTTTATTGCATCTGCAATTTCTTTGTAGGATATGGGTGCTTGCAGATCTAGTTTTAATTATTCTGGTAATTTTTATATTAGAACATTTTTCATCTAGATTTAATTGCTCGATATGTATATTTTGGCAGTGTTGCAGATAGTGATTTCTATAGGCATCAAAAATGTCACCTATATCGAAGACATTTTCCCTTTCTTTTCATGGAAGATACTTTTAATGTTATTAGCTTTCGATTGTATTTTGATTCTTGTGGATAAATTATGTAGATATTTGGGAGAAGTGGCCAAGGTATTAATTTTTCATTTTTCTAAAGCTAAACTAGTTTTATGTGTTAGAATTTCATTGTATTTATTGTTTAATACTTCTACTTTCTTTTTCATCTCCAAATGATTTTGATTTTTTTCAACTTTTACTGACAAAAGTTTGGATTGTAAATCTAATAATTCAGAATCCCATTCTCTGATTTTTTTTTTTTTATACCAAGTTAGAGTTTTACCATATATGTAAGCTTTTAATGAGTCCCACATCATTATTTTATCTCTGTGGTATAATAAATATCTAAGAAGAACTGTAATTCAGATAATAACCAGGGTTTGAACTCTTTAATTTTAGTTATATATACTGGAATTCTGGAGTTAAAGATTAATGGTTTGTGCCCATTTTGAAGTTTTAGTATCGGTGAATTGTGGTCTGCAAAGGGACAGGGAGTGATTGAGAAATTAATGATTTTAGAGTGTAAGTCATGGGCAGCAAATATTTTATCTATTCTAGTTTGGGTATAAAACATTGGTTACTTTGGTAACTGTTTAAGTATAATATGGTCAAGATGGGTTACAAAAACTACAATTCAAGTTAAAGCAGTTACATGACTTGTTATGCATATTTATTCATATAAGAAAATTGTCATGCTTACCATTATTGGCAGATCTGTTGGTTAAGAGCTAGTTGGATATAATAAGAAGGGCTTCCAATGACAATGTTTGGAATTATATCAATAATGTACATATTTTGTAAATCTTGTTATAGGTTTGTTAATTATCTTATTGTTATAAAGTCATGTTTACTCGTATCTTGTCCTTCTCTCTCTCTCTCTCTCTCTCTCTCTCAAATATTGGGGATAAGTGGGTAGGCACTAGGGTAGATTTGAAAGAGTTAAGTGCTGCATTTTTAATAGCTGTTAAACATATACCTATTTCGCGACTTACTCTTGAGCCATATAATTGTCCCCTAATTCTTGGTCAGCTCTTAAATAACTTTATCCAAAAGATTCCTGTAAATATAGATAAAATATGGCAAATAAGTTCCTGGAATGTTAGAGGCCTCCAGGACAAAAGTAAAAGGAATCTTCTAATGCACCTATTGGTAAAAGCTGAAGCAGATATCTGCAATATTCAGGAATCACATATGTTAGCTGAAGAATGGAGAAAGGAACAGAACAGGAAGTGGATTAAAGACATATCAGCAGGAAATAGCTGTAACTCCAAAGGGGTAGCAGTTGTTATTAAAAATGTCTTTAAACCTTCTATAATAGACAAGGTCTCAGACCAGGAGGGTAGGTGGTGCAATTTTACTTGCCTAACCCCACTGCTTACTAAACCAGTTTTGCTCTTAAATATATATGGTCCATGCTCAGGTCAGCAGGAATTCATTATGAAAATTTATAACATCTTATTTAACTTTCCTAACCATTTTTTTATCCTGGGTGGGGACTGGAACACAGTTATCGACCCTAGCATTGACTTTTCTAGTAAAACCAAATCATATTGCACTTGAGCCTCCCTTGCTCTAATGGAGCTAATCTCTGATTTTGGTCTAGCTGACCCTATGTCTTTTGGTAAGGACACTCATAACAATAACAATTTTACATATTTCTCGATGTCATAATTCTTGGTCATGCATAGATTTTTTTCTTATGTCAGTTATACTAACAAATTGGCAAACAAATTATTCAACCAAACCCAGATTTTTCTCTGACCATTCAAGGATTACTTTAAAGATAAACTTTGCACGTAACATATCCTTAATTGGTCCCACAATAACAATGTGGGGCATATATCAATGGTCACCAAGGAGATAGCCAAGGTTCTGGCGGAATTTAATTCCAACCCTCAAGACACAAATATTCCAATCGATGTTCAATGGGTGACGTGTAAATCTGTCCATAGAGGAATATTTATCCAAAAATCCACATACCTTAAAAAAAGAGACTAGAGAAAGAGAACAGTCTAGTATCTGAGATGAAAACATTAGACAAAAAGCTTCAAGTAAATTATACCTTATCATTAGATAATGAAATGCTAGATAAACAAAAGGAACTTTTTGAACTACATCAATCCAACCTCTCCCTACAAGAACTAAGATTTATAACAAAATACTCTGGTTACAACCCCCCTCCAAAGCATTAGCTAGGATAATTGAAAACCAACAAAATTCACCCAGAATAGCCCTTATCTATCATCAAAACACTCTATAAATCAGACACTCAAATTATTTAGCTTTTCCACCAACTATACTGTGATATCTATGCTAGTAACCACCACTAAACCCCAATTGCAGAGATGAAAAAACATCTCTATGATATCACATTTCCAAAGTTAAATGAAGATCAGAATGTAATCTTCTCTGCTGCTCTGACTCAAATGGAAGTTTTAAATGCCATCGGTAACCTTAAAAATGGGAAAGCTCCGGGTCCAGATGGTTTCTCTCCAGACTTCTATAAAACCTTTAAAAATAACTTGACTCCCATTCTACTCAAGGTATTCAATTGTATATCCATCAACGGTATCTCAGACGTATACATTAACCACTCAAAGACCATTCTGATCCCTAAAAATAGCCTAGACAAAGCCAACCCTAACGATTACAGGCCATTGTCCTTAATGAACATTGACATTAAATTTTATCATCCATTTTAGCTGAAAGGCTTAAAAGAATAATTCCCTCCCTAATCTCTAAAGAGCAAGCAGGATTCATGTGTAACAGACACACCAGGGACAATACCCTAACTATGGAAACCATGCTTAATCTTACCAAAAAGGAAAAAAATCCTAGATATGCAATGATTTTAGATGCGTGTAAGGCATTTGATCGGGTCAACTGGAACTTTGTTTACAGTCTTACTCTACTTTGATATACCTTCTGAATTTATCAATACTGTCAAAATCCTATATAACAGTTCATATACATGCCTGTATATTAATAAACAATTCTCACAACCGATACAAATCTCAAATGGTACAAGGCAAGGATGCCCTCTTCTTTTCAAGTTATATCTAGAACCTTTTTTCCTGTTCATCTTGCAAAAAACACACCACTCAATTCCCAGATTACTACATACCAAGATCAGCCTGACCACATTTGCTGACGACCTGAATATATATTCTGAACATCCTCTGACAGACACCAAGAAATTAGTCAATACCTTGAACACCTTTGCAGTTATCTCGGACTATAACATTAATCAAAACAAATCCTTCATTTTCCCAATCAACCCTTCAACCCATAGGGAAATCTCTTTCCAGACTCACCCTTCCACATAGTATACTCTTTCAAATATCTAGGGGTCCAATATGACCACTCGTCTTCATCCATATTGCAGTCCAACTTAACCAAAATATGGGCGGCACTTTCACAAGACCTATCTAGATGGTAGCAGATGAAGCTTCCTATGTTATCTAAAGCATCCATCATTAAAATGAACATCCTCCCAAAGCTTCTCTACCACCTTCATGCATCTCTCACCCCTACTCCCAATACATTTTTCACGAAAATCCACAAAGCCTTTGTGAAGTTCATATGGCACCCGAAGTAGGTCAGAGTGTCATATTAAAGACTTACTTATCAAAAAGATAGGGAAGGCCTAAACATGCCTGATCTTCAACTTTATTATAGAATCCTACATGCAAATTGATCAATTACAATAGCCAACTACCGCCCAAATGACGAAACACGGACTTCCCTTTGGGTCAAAATATGGCATAATCACATTCTGATTAATAACATTAACCCCAAAGCTCTCTCTCTCTTAGGCCCATTAACTCTTAAAAATCTGAAGTTGCATCGATTAAAATCAAATCTTTCCAAGAGATTTTTTAAATCTCTGAAACTAGAAAAAGCTCTCCTCCTATTCCAACCTATCCACTTTAACCCAAATATTAAATTGAACCACAACATGATCAATCTGGTTGACTACCCTCTTATAAAATAATGCATGCTATGGGATATTCATAAGCACAGAAATTCATCTTTAACTGAATTACACGCTATCCTAAACTTATCTAAAAAATACACCATAATTCTGAGACAAATAAGAGAAATTATTACATCTTTATCCCAAGAACACACCTCTGACGAATTTGACTTCAGTCAGGTAGCCAAGCTGTTACAAATCTTAGTCAGCAAGAAAAGTATGCTGTCCCTTTCCTATAAACTTATCAATACAATCCAATATCAGGATGATATGGTATATGCGGACTACTGGAATCAACAAGGTTTGAACCTGCAAGTAGAGCAAAATGTATCCGCTATCAAATCCACACTCATGTTCTCCCCTTTTAAAAAGCTTACACACAATTTATGATCACCAATAACTTATACTTCACTCCAGTCCACTTAAATAAATTTAACCTGAGTGTATCTTCTGCATGCCCCTGCTGCTCCTACCCCTAGGCTGACATCTTACATATACTATGGTTTTACAGATACTCCCACAGTATTTGCTGCTCTCTCAAAGTGAGACTTGACAAGATGGGATACCATAAATCAACCTTATCATGGGAAATGGCATTACTACATGTCACTAATCTTAAAATGTCAAAACTGAGATTGCATATCTTGGTTACACTCTTATCTATTAGTCAAATTCTACATTACCAAACACTGGGTTGATTGCACTAAGATGTCCTGGAGAGGGTTTAGAAGTTTGGCTACTAAATACATTACTTCACAAAACCTCCTAATAACAAACTCACACAAGCATTCCTATGTACGCAGAATCTGAGGTAGTACAACATTTCTGCACGTTCACCCTATATAAATATAAATATATATATATATATATATATATATATATATAATTCTTTCTTTCCCCATCTCTTCATACCTTTATTGTACGATGGCTCAAGGTAAGTATTATGTCTTTCCCTTTACTTGCTCTAGCAGTTTCAACTATGGCAATTACTTTGTGGTCAGCTACAATATTCACACTCTTGTTTTTAGAGTGTGCATTAAGGTTTACTTTTAGGGGTTATATTACATGCATGCAGCACTATTGTACAAATTGTATATAGTTAGTTGTTATATGTTCTCTTCTGTATTATTGCTCATTGTTGAACTGCAGTTATTTGTGATATTAATATTTTGTAAAATCAATAAAATTTCTATTTGAAAAAAAAAGGAAATAATCATGCTTCCCCTTGATGTTCAATGTAGTGTAAAATTAAGACAATAGTGTTATTGTACATACGCCCATGTTATTAAATCCTGTCTTTAATATTTAAATTCAGCAGACTGCTTCATTTTATATGACGATTATATATTTTATGTCTAGGTTTACTAAAATCATACGTTACATAACTAGTGTGTGCGTTTTTTTTTTTTTTTTTTGGCTGTTTAGTTATTTGAGAGACCACAAGCTGTAATGCTTATTCTTATTATTAGCTCCATCCAAGCATGTTTATACAGTCCATAGACCTTAAATTATGAGACCCTTCTAGTTTCTTATTTGTTATATTTCCATCCTTACATACACATGTCAGTACTTCATGCACGGGCAACAATGCCCATTCAGTTTTGCCAGAATGCCATTCACTCACAGAGGAGTATTTTGACTGAGTAAACTGTGCTAGGCTTTGTTAACTTATTTTATGATTGGGGTCAGGGCTCATCTTATATTGATATATAGGAATTCTATGGTAAAAAAAAATCCTAAGAGCACTGCACTTCCAAGACAACACTGGTATACTTTGTTGTTACTAAGGCAATTCTGCTGTTAATGGATGCATTTAAAAATAGAAAGAGGGTTGTAGTGATATAGACAATTCCATGGAGGAAGGAAAAGCTTCTAACAGCATTTTTGAGCATTTAGTAACATTTGCTTTTCAGACATTGTTAATACTGAGTTAACTTAAATCATTGTATGTTACTACAAAAGGAAGCTTTTTGTTGATGTAGGGAATTTCATAGAAGGGAGAAATCTAATGGCACTACATGTGTTAGACAGACACTGCTGTTATTGAATGGATATTGATTAGTACTCATGACCAGAAAAGGCAGATTTATGCTTGTATACAGAGAATCCCAAAGAGAAAAGATACTAAAGATACTAAGAAGTATACTTACTGAAAACACTGTGGCAGGTGTACATTGTTGTTTCGAAGACCAGAGTTGTTCCCAGAGGAATTTGAGTGGAGTGATAGATGGACCTTCTAATAAAGGAAAATTCACAGAGGTGAGTATCCTAGCAGTATTGCACTGCTTGAGACCACTGTAGTAGTCAGGTATTGCTATTACTGGCTGAATTTATGCAATTACATTTGCTGATGTAGGAAATTCTATAAAGGAATAAAAAATAACATTGCAGGAATTCTGTCTCTGAGTACTGGACCTTTCTTTATCTACAGTGAGAATGGACAATGCTGCTTTTTAATGGTATTTTGATGGTGTGTAAAAGGGTTTAAAAAATGCCCAGTGTAAAACAAATTAGCAGGCTTGCAGTTATTTTTCTAAGGGGGGACTACAGACATGTATGTACATATTTAGTGTACTATAAGAATCCACTGTCCTCTCTACTTTGTCACATACTGTTCATTCCTAAATTTATTAGACATTGAATTTATTATATGCTGCATATTACTGAGATTGTCTGACAGACCACTAAAACGTGGTTATCAGAAAGCAAACTGCTGTTTTATGTTAGCGAGGAAATAATTTCATTCTTCCCTTGACTTTGAATGATGTATTATCATCTGTTAATATATAAAACTAAGATTTGTACAGGAATAATTTTCTCAAGATGTAAAAAAAGAAGCTCAAAATGTTTAAGAAAATGCACTACAACCACTGCTTTGGAGTAGATATTTTCAGACCGTAGCTTTTGTGAAGATAACATTAACACGACAGTGGATATATCATGTCATAGTGATGATTCACATCAGGAATTGTGCATGTTTTTGAGATCTCGGTACCTTTGCATAGCACAAGCATGTCACCTGCAATGCCACGCAGGTCCTCTCATGTTTTAGTACACAGACTGGGTGACAGTAGTTACTTCAAACCTTCAAACTGTAGAAAACATAGGTGTTAAATAGGAATTTCAAAGAGGATGATGGTTCAGTAACACTGCCAGTTTCCTTGAATAAGACTACGTCTGTTGTCAAGTCACACATCAGGTGATGAGACTGACAACTGGGCAGGGCCCTGTGAGTTCACTCCTAAACGTAGCATTAACACCAGATTGACAGATTGTCTATCACCACTCCAGAGTTTTTAGATATGCTTTATGAGAATGACCTGGATGGTAGTTAAGGCATCATGGCAGCAATCTGTTCTGAAATTATTATACCCAGCATAGATGCTAAATACTGAAAATGTCTCCCATATCTTGGATGCCACTGTCTCTTTCAGAACTTCCTGTATTCTTGGTCACATTTCTTTGAAGTGTGAGAGTTAAAAAAAAAAACTACAGCCTCTGGACATCTGTTGCACTTATAACTAATACACTGATTTCAGCACCAGGGTTCCACTCAGCTACTTGACACCTGTTTGCTCATTTTCTTTTTATCTAGCATTTTTGTTCAATACATTGTTTCCGTAGATGTTTTTGTATATGTCACATCTTTTAGCAATGTATTGGTTTTATGGACTGTGAGAGCACTGCATCTCCGAGAAAGAGCATAGCATTTTTAATGAATACTGTGTGGCTGTTGTAGTGACTTCAGAATGAGTCTGTATAAGTGAAATGAAAGGGTTTACTACCTTCAGATGCTTTTGCTACTATGATACCATCATCACTGGATTGAAACTCACTAGTCTTCAATTACTTGTCTTCAGGTAATTTGGTACTAGACTTGCAGTAAATTGCTGTGTTTGCTGATTAGTAGTTGGGTTTAGAGCTGTTGGCTTTCAGTCAGGTATAGTAAACCCCACAACACCAAGTTTCTGCTGTATGTTTTTATAAGCAGGGTTTGCTTCCTGCATAAGCTCGTCTTCCATTTAAACCTTTAACTTTCAACACACTCATCCTCCAGCCAAATAAATAAAGAAAGAAAAAGATTATATAATAAAATAAAATAATCTCTGAGCACCCAGGGATAATGCTGTGAAATTTTTAAGAAAACTCTGCTAGGTTTGAGTTAATGCTTCTAATAGTATGACATGGTGTATTATACTTGTAAGTGGGCATAGGACTACTTTTCAGAGTAGAAATGTAGCACAAGGCCAGAGTATATGCTTATACAGTAATTCAGTTATATGTTTTGTGAAAGTAATATATATTTCACCAGGAAAAGCAAAATATTAGTCATACATACACTCAAGTCACTCAACAAGTACCATTGCAACTCTGTCATAGTCCATGTTGGGGTGAATGACTTGAGACCTACCTCTCTGGACTATATGAAGAGAGACATGACTGAACTCTCAGCTAGTATGTCCTAGGCAGGCATGACTCTAGCCCTAAGCAGCATTCTGCATTCACTCAGGATGATGCCACAATATAAACAAAAAATGATTGACTCCAACAATTGGCTTTGCTTGTGGTGTTAGTCCAGGGGGGTCCAGTATCTGTCAGCCTGGGAAGACATGCTCAACAGACCACTCTGCTTTGCCAGAGATGGTCTGTGCCCCTCTCCTCTAGGCTTTTAGATAATGGCAATGGCGGTTGCCTCCCCCATAGTTCCTTTTTTAGGCAATGTCAAAACAACAAAATTTCCAAAGTAACAAAATCCACTAGAGGCAAACTTGAGGTTCTGCTACTTAATGCTAGTTGCTTAAACATGAAACTGCACTCCCCTAGAAGCAGTCCTCACCTTGGAAGATTTTGACATCTGGGCAGTCTCTGAGACATGGTTCAAGGCTGTGGAGACCACCCCGGCAGTGTATGCCTTCCACACATTCAGACCTCAAAATGAGTATGAAAAAATCAGAGGTGCAGGTGTATCCATCTTCATTAAAGCCAAGTACACCTTGATACAGGTTAAACAGTATGACTCTCTCAAACTACTCCATGTCCAATTAACTATAAGCAAAATACCCTACCACATCATTGCTAGCTATAGGTCATCCATCATGAACCAAGAAAAGCACATTGCCTACCTGGATTTACTGGAATCAGTCACCATACAGCCCCAAATCTTAGTCATGGGAGATTTCAGCTATCCTTCCATCCACCGGGTGACATACATGAGCACGAACATCCTCACCCAGAGGTTCCTGGACTTTGTCAATACAAATGCTCTGGAACAGATAGTCTATACTACCACAAGGGGCTCCAATGTCCTAGACATAGTACTAACCAACATGGGGGGGTCACTGTACTCCCCCTTTTTTTAATTTTTCCAAATCTTTTGAGTTTATAAATACCATGAGGGGAATGGACCCAATTCCTAAGTCAAAGTATGATTAAAGTTCATGAAATTAGTATTATTTCAATCTTTGATGTCAGCCAGAAGCGCTGTTTGTAGCACCTGCAATGTTCCCAATAATGACTCCTCCTACAATTCGTATGGGGTTACATGTATTGGTAACGTATCTAAATATGATTGTAGATTAATTTTTTATAAGACCTGTTGCTCCTACTACTATTGGAATAGTCTGGTACTTTTTTCCACATTGCTCTTGTTTCTGCCTGCAAATCCTGATATTTTATGACTTTGTGTCTCTCTGTACACAAGAGATTGTAGTCACTGGGTCTGGCAATTTCAATGATCAATGCTACTTTTGTCTTCTTTTCATAGACCACTATATCCAATTTTCTAGCATCTGTCTTTTGAACTGTTGGTAGTAGGTGATCCCATGTGATGTAGACTTCGTCATTTAATATGATGCTTTGTGACTCGATGTTTCTAGTATTTTTCAGCCACCTCAATACCATAATGTTTGCACATTCCACAGTGCAACAGTCTTGCCACAGTATTATGCCTTTCAGTATATAGTCCTTCTGTCATTAATATGTCACATCCAGCAATGAGGTGTGCAAGTGTTTCCAATTCTGTTTTACAAAACCTACATTTATCTGTTTCTCCCACATGTTCAATGGACTTTGTAAACCAATGTGTATGCAGTCCAATATCTTGGGCTGCCAATATTAACCTTTTGTCTCTTGGTTTGAATTCACATCTCCTTGACCATTCCTGTGTGTGTTCCTGATCAACATGAGGTTCATTCAGAAGTTTTCTATACTTGCAACTATATACATTTTCCATTTTTCACATTTCATGCCTTCTCATCTGGTCCTTCACCTTATGTTCTTTCTTTTGTTTTTTTTTTTTTTTTTTGGCACATTCAGTTGCTGCCTGTTTTTTTACCTGCTTCTGGTTTCATTTCCATTCCTGCTTGACGTTGATATGCTTCTGGTAGACTAAGCAGGGAAGTCATCTTAGATTTATTCTCTTCATGTTTCAAAACTTTCACTATATTTGGGTCTTGTGAGGTCAGCAGATGTGTGTGCAGTCCCACGACTGCAGATCTACACATGTGATCAATTTCAAGGAGGCTCATACCTCCTTCGGAATGAGGAATATATAATCTTGGTATGCACTGATTTTTTATAATTCATTGGGGGAGCATGAAGCATCCTTGTTTTCCTGTCTAATTTATCCAACATGTTTTGGGGCCAGTCAGTCACTCCAAAACTGTAAGTTAAGACAGGAAGAGTAAATTGCTTTATAGCTGGAATTTTGTTCCTAGATGTCAATGCTGTTTTCAGTATTAATTTAAGTCTTCTGAAATATTCCATATTAAGTTTTATTCACATTTGTTCATGTTTAATTATTGATCCTTCATCACTTCCCAAATATTTATACACTCCCTCTTGCTCAAGTTTTTATATCACATTCTTGTCCCAAACTGATGTCTTGGTGCTGCAGCTTTCCTGTTTTAAAGGTTGCTTTTGCACATTTATCAAGATGAAATTGCATTCTTATATCATCTGAAAAAGTTTTGACAACTTGCAGTTGTCCTTTCAGTTTTAAATCATCGACAAAGAGAAGATGAGAGGTCTTTACACGCTGCTGTTTTCTAGCATCCAAATTATAGCCGTGGCCTAAGCTGCTAAGTAGACCGCTTAATGGGTTAAGGGCAAGACAGAATAGCAGTGGTGACAGTGAGTCACCCTGGAATATCCCACATTGAATTTTTATTCCTGAAATAATAATTTGTCCCTTATCATGGCTTAATTGTAAAGTAGTCTGCCACTGTTTCATAGTCACTGTATGTAGTCGATCAGTGTAGGCTGTATCTTATACATGCACTATTTTATCCATGAATGTGGGATGCTATCAAATGCCTTTTTGTAGTCAATCCATGCCATACTTAGATTCTTCCCCTTTTTACAGTTCTCCACTATAACAACAAATGATCCTTAGTTCTATATAACTTTCTTTTATTGACCTTTTGTTCTATTGACATAATTGAGTTTTCCTCTAAATGACTGTAAACTCTGTTGGCACCACTTCCATTGTATAATTTTATATGTTGTCAGAAGGCAAGTTATTGGTCTATAATTTTTAGAGTAGCTTGCAGGTTCACTCTTAAGTAGGAGCATTGTTTTTCCTGTTAGCCGGGTTGGTGTCTGTTCTGGGTGTGCACATAAATAGTTCTTACTCATGACTAAATCTTCATGCAAATATGTTAATACTTTTAACCAGAAGTTAGGTACTGCATCAATTAAAGGCTTTTCTTAACTTTGTTTCAGTCTTTCTAGCTGTTACTTCACCCCCTTTCATATCCTGTACCTTTAATCATCCTATTCTTTCTTTTACTACTTCTATCCATTTAGCATCTTTGTTATGTTTCACATGATCATCCTAAATATGTCTCCAAAATGTATCTATTTCTTTTTATTTTTTTTTTTTTTTTGGTGGTCTTTCAATTCCTTTTACCTCATTTCCCACTTCTCTATAAACTTTTCTGGGTCATCAAAAAATTGTGTATTTTGTATTTTTCCTTTATATTTATCTGCGTATCTTCTAAGTTTTTCTGCCTATGCTTAGATTATTAAATTGCTATTTGCGATAGTGCATGATAGATCCTGATCTGTTCTAATACTGAGCATTTTTTTTATCACCTCTATTTTGTTGATCTGTTCCCTCTTCTATACTCTTCTAACAGAGACACTTCTTTTCTTAATTGCTTTATAATTGTCTCTGTTCGATACTTAGGTTCATAGGTAGGTACTAGACTATCGGCCCTGGGGCCTATACAAGCCCAGCCAAAAAGGTACTCTGGCTTTTGCCACCCAAGAAAATTATTTTCCTGTGCCACTGTTGAGCAGAGCCACAGAGGTGATCCCTGGGGTGAATTTCCTATTTCCCATCCAATCATCAAGACTTTTCTTGAAGAGTGCTAATGAGGAGCTTTGTTTGATACAGATAGGTAGTTTATTTCAGAGTATGGGAAGTCTCTGGGACTGGATGGGAAGTCTCTGGGACAGGAATCTATCCCTCCGGCATGTTCTGTTTATTGTGGTGACAAGGTTTAGGTCCCTAGAGTGTGTAGCTCAGAGGGATTGGGATTTCTTTAAGTGGAGCATGTCCAACAGCTATGGGTTTGACATAGCTTTGTATGCTAGGCAGAGATCGCCTTTGAGTAGGTGATTTGCGATGGAGTAAAGCTGGAGTTTTTTCAGACGGTCTGCATAGGGCATCTGTTTAAGACCAGTAATCGTCTTTGCGAGGTATTTCTGTGGCCGTTCCAGTTGTTGTAGATGTCTTGTGAGGTACATACCAAAAGGGGTGTTGTACTCTATAATGGGTCTAATGAGTGATAAGTAGAGGGGAACAATGACCTCTTTTTTTCTGGATGAGAAACCTTTTGTGATGAGGTGTGCCACATAGAAGGATTTCCTGACTACTGTGCTAATATTATCAAAAGAGAGAGTACTGTCCACCTGTATCCCAAGGTCTCTTATCACACTTTCGGTGTTTAAGTATACTACCGCCTATGTTGTAGTTCATGGGTACAGAGTTTTTACCAAAGGGGATGACAATGCACTTTTTGGCATTGAGTTTGAGGCCATGGCTTTGACACCAGGCATCTGTCTCAGTTAGGCCCTTTTGTAGGATGTCCACATCATTAGGAGTGTCGATTATGGCTCCTAGTTTGCAGTCATCTGCGAACTTCGTTAGCCAAAGACCTTCTGTGTTAGCCTGTACTTCAGAGAAGTAGATACCAAACAGGAGAGGACCCAGGACTGAACCCTGTGGTACTCCACTTGTCACTGGTCTGAAGTCGGATTTGCAGTCTGCTACTTTCATAATGTGGGTTCTGTCAGTGAGCCAGTTGGCAACCCATCTTGTGACCTAGGGATTTATACCTAGTTTATCTATAATTCCAGAGTGGGGGATGGTGTCATAAGCCTTAGCAAGATCTAGATAGGCTGTGTGAACCACCTTACCCTTGTCTACGGCTTTGCTGACTGCTTCAAAGAAGTCTATCAGGTTTAGGAGACATGATCTGCCTTTTATAAACCCGAACTGGGTGGGGTCCAGAGTTTGGAGATTACCATTGTCTTTGTTTATAAGTTCCATGATGATACGTCTCATCAGGCTAATGGGGTGGTAGTTCCCTGGGTCTGTGGTGGCTCCCCCCTTGTGGAGTGGGAAAACCGTTGCTGTGCACCATTCAGTAGGCACAAAGCCTGAGATGAGGCTATGATTGAACATGGTACTTGGGTACTTCCATGGTGGCATTCAATTTCTACCCTTCCTTTCCCTCTTTGACCCTCTGAAAGTTCTACCACAAGAAGTCAGGGTAGTTATTAACTTAGCTGAACAATAATATATCCTATTTACTTCTGTTATATCACATGGATCTCTATGGACAGTCCTAATTACAGTGTTAGTTTGTTGTGTCAAACTTCTAACTTTTGGGGTTTTATTGACCTTCTGCAGTATGTTTCTTTCATTGATCTTAGTATGTCTATCTATTGCTCTAAAATCAAGCAACTCTTCTCTTGGCTCATTGTCTTTCAAAATGAGGACACATTTTTTGTTTTCTATTTTCTGCGGGCATTCTATAGAAAGTTTTATAGCCTATTCCTGTGGCATTCTATAGAAAGTTTTATAGCCTATTCCTGTGGCACATTCTCTTCAGTTTCATCCTGTGCCATCCGTTGCTCTGTCATATGGAAACTCACTGGCCTATTACTCCTCAGCATTGACCCCCCCCTCATGTGATGCCCTCCCTGGTAAGGTAGGACCATAAATCAGTCTCATTCGAGGTAACTATTGAACCTGTCACCATCACAGGAGCAAAAACACTAAAAAAAAAAACTACAGCCTACTAAGTGATGGTATAAAATATTTTATAGCCCCCTGCAATCACAGACAACAATGACTCCTATGCAGAGGTGTACACAAATGCCTTGTATAAACACTTAAGCAACTATATAGACTCAGCTGTGCCTGACTGGATTAAAACTAGGTCCCCCTGAAAAAACAAGTCACCCTGGTGGACCTTAAATATAAACAGATTGTATAACAAAAGGAAGAAACTGATGCCTAAGAATAAGAAGGAACTAACCCCACAGAGGACTCTACAGCTTGAACAAGCTAATCTGAAATCTTGTAAAGTCCTCTAAAGCTAATTATGAAGGTAAAATAGCATCCCTAGCTAAGGATAATCATAAGGCATTCTTTAACTTCACCCAAAATCTAAAGGGGAATGCCCAGCTATGTGCCGAACTGGTAGTAGATGGTACCTATCACTCATACAATTTCAGAGGAAATTGCCAACCTGCTGGCTGACTGATTTGGTGCAAACTTCACCCTTTGTCCCCACCAGCCATACCTCAAAGCATACCTGACACCAGTTCTTTGCC
Source organism: Protopterus annectens (assembly GCF_019279795.1). Taxonomy (NCBI): domain Eukaryota; kingdom Metazoa; phylum Chordata; order Ceratodontiformes; family Protopteridae; genus Protopterus; species Protopterus annectens. The sequence continues at coordinate 230,994,690 of NC_056737.1, forward strand.
TAATATCTGTAGAGATCAGGTCATATCTGAGTTCTCCAAAGGCCAAAAACACAGTCTCGATGGAACCAGATAACATCACAGGTTGCTTATTAAGCAATCTAAAACACAACCTAGCAGAACCCACTTACCATTCTGTTTAACCATAGTCTAAGAACTGGCTTTTTTTCCAGCAGAGTGGAGAACTGCAACAGTAATCCCCCTTGCAAAAAGGGGGACCATCAACTGACCCTGGCAACTATAGACCTGTAAGTCTAACCAGCTTCATCTGCAAGGCCATGGAAGGACATAGGTGACTGTCAAATTCTAAACCCCACCCAATTTGGCTTCATTAAGAGTAGATTATGCTTATTAAACCTAATAGACTTCCTCAAGAAAATCACCAAAGCCCTGGATGAAGGGAAGACTGTGCACACTGCCTATCTTGAGCTAACCAAGGCTTTTGACACAATTCCCCCTCTCTGGTATCATTGAGAAACTCTCCCAGCTGGGATTAACCCTTGCATCAATAAATGGGTAGCCAACTGGCTCACCGAAAGAACACATACTGTCAAAGTTGGTGATTCCACCTCTTCCAGTAGACCCATCACCAGTAGTGTACCACAGTGATCTGTGCTGCACCTTTTACTGTTTGGAATCTATGTCTCAGAAGGCCAGACTAAAGTAGACAGCCTTGGATTACTAAGTTCACTGATAATTGCAAATTGGGCGCAGTCATCGAGTCCCCAATGGTGTTGGCATACCACAAGAGGGGCTAATACAGATAAGACTGGTGCCAAAGCCATGGTCTAAAACTAAATGCAAAAAGGTGCATTATTATCCCCTTTGGCAAAGCAAAAATTCCCTGCTAATTACAGTATTGACAGAACCCTCCCCCATTTCAAACCCAGTGGTGCGATATCTGGGAACACAGGTAGATGGCAATTTGAACTTCAACCACCAAGTTCCTACAGTGGTAAGGAAAGCCTTCTGTATTGCACATCATAAGTAAGGGCATCACATCCAGGTCTAAGGATGTTATAACTCCACTGTACTTGATCCTTATCGGACCATTAATAGTGCACCATGCTCCCTTCTGCATGTACCTCACCAGACCCCTTCAGCAGCTGGAGAGACTACAGAAGCTTCTCACAAAGAAAATACAGGGCTTCCGAACCATGACTTATGGGGACAGACTGAAAGCCCTGTTGCTGTATTCTGTATTACATAGGCTACTGAGGGGCAACTTGTGCCTGGCCTACAGGACAGTCTCTGACCATGCCCTGATGGATATGCTGAACATCCACAACTCAAATGGCACAAGACTCGCTCACTCTTGGGATGTTAACCTAGCCTGTGGCATTACCAGAACATACTGGAGAGACAAATGCATCTCCCAGAGATTGCTGCTACTCTGCAGTGAACTTCCAAGTCACGTGAAGCAGAGCTTCTCACTGACCCTATTCAAGCACAACCTGAGCAATGGATGGTAGACAACAAATTCACCCCAGCGGTGGCACCCATGTCCCTCATGGACAGGGGTAGTCAGTGTTTATCATAGACATGCTCTACGAATTACATCCGTCTAACCAAAGAAAATTGATGCAACTCAGGATTAACATGGCTTGGCTTGTAAGGGCTCTATGGCCACTAGCCTTGTAACCTCCTATAAACCTATGAACTTCAGAGAAGGCCTTACTGAAACTCCATATGCTGAAGGAAACATCATTTCAGAGACATGATCCTATACTGCTAAGTACTATCGGCAGGTTTATGTTGCCATTTTGTTGCTCTTTTTTCTTGCCATTCTGTTCACAAAAGACTTGTAGTGTTGACATTTTTTCAAGTCAATACACTTGCAGCATATATGAATCATATTTTGCTGTGTTCTTTTGAAATCAAGACTAAAAATAACTCTTCTCCGATGAAAAACTGATATTTTGTCATTCTAAATGTTATAGCAGAATATTCCTTACTACTTTTTCTGACAGGTAAACACTTGTATAAGATTCTGCTCACTGTTTATCTTAACAGTTATTAGCTCGTGTATTAGCCTTTAAAAGACTGTTAGCTGTTTTCAAACTAAATAAAATGAAATGTATAAAAAAAAATGTGTAGCCTCCTGAATTAAGGCCTTAAAAGACTATTTATGTAGTAAACAGTGTTTTGTTTTATATGTTGTGTCCTCAAAATGACATTTTTTTTTTTAATTAAAAATCAAAGAGTGGTAGTTCATTTGCATTTGAAGTTGGGATCGCAGTCTAAGGAAGTATTCTTGGTAATTATTTCTGTTCTTTTCCTGGAAAATTTTGTGTGTTTATGTCAGATCAGTTTGGAGATGCATGTAGTTATATGTAGTGAGCAAATATAGTCAAAAACAGCCTGCAGTTATATGTAGTGAGCAAATATAGTCAAAAACAGCCTAGTGCCTCAATTTAGTACTGAGGTGTATTTATTTATGTATCCCTTTCTTGACCCAGTTAGTCCCACTAAGCATGTGGTATCTCTTCAGAGGGGACCCAAGGTGGTAATGATACTACTAAGGGAAATTTGGCCAAGGCATTGGGCAACTTCCCCGACTCTTTTTGATGGGTGCTGTACTATCTTTTCCCTCCATCTGAGCTACCACCATCTCCTGGAGATTGGGCCTCTGTTTTAAGATCTCATCCAAAGGATGGCACACTCAAGAATGCAGCACCCCTTTATGCTGCACTGCACTGTCTGCTATCAATCTACCTGGTGTGTGAATAGAACCCACAGCCTTCTGCACCAAAGACAAGTGAGATGGTTGCTTTGAAAGTGGTAGGCAGTAAAATAGGTTAAGTTGCATGTTTTACATATGTAATTTTTTTCAGTCTTCATCAGCCAAATGTTTTTTTACAGCAGAGTTTTGGAAAGAGAGTGCCATAATGTAGACATCAGGACAATGTTAGCATTACGTTTATAGAGTCTTTTCATTAAAACAATTTTTTTGAAATGTATAGTCTCCTCTTGAGTGAAACAGTTTAGAAATCCATTGTTTGTTGCACATATGCACTCCTTAGTGTTAAAAGATAAATGGATAGTAGCACAGTATAAAACTACTGAACAGCTGTAGAAGGCTTTGAAATATTCTGACCAGAGTACGGAGTGGTGGGTGTGGAATAGCTAGCCACACACCAGCATTACGGACAAACATGCTGAGCTAGTGGCATTTGTCTGTCGGTCGGTTTTGCATGTTTCCATGCCTTTATGTTGGCAGTTGTACTGTGCTCCTCACATTTCCAAAAACACCAATCGTTGAGCAAAAACTTTATATAGAGCATTTTTTTTAGTAGTGTTGATTTCCAGCATTTGGTTGTGTGACTCCTCACATTTCCCACAGGAGTTGACAGTAAGTAATTTACTGGCTGTATTATGTGTAACCCATTTAGCCAGTTTCTACTCCATCTCCCATGATGCATACTTTGTGCACTTATCATTTGTGTGAGGCAAACCTAATTATAACTTACAGTTCACATCTAGTGCTTTGCATTAATCAATCTCCCATGGTTACTGAAAGTAGCAGCTACTGAGAAAACCACTAAAATGAGCTGTTAAAAGCCACAGACCACAAAAGACATGGATATTGCCGCACTTAATAAACTTCTGGTATATCAACAGTAAGCCAACAAGGGAAGAGAAGATCTGAGTAAAACGCTCACTATATGCATTACCAGGAGTGCAGCCTACAAAATGAACATAGACATTTTACTAATAATATTATTTTTGTTTTTTTTTTTTATTTCCATTTGTTTACCGGGAATATCTGACTGGGACAGAGCCTATTTTCAGCAGAGGTCCGGGGAGAAATGTTCCAGATGCATATCTTTGGAATGGGGAGGAAACCCATACAAACGCAGGGAGGACATGCAGACTGCACAGAAGGCACCCCAGCTGAGAATAGAAATGGAGGACCTCTTGCTGTGAGACAACGCTAACTGCTGCACCACTTACTAGTGTTTAAATTACACTCTCAGTCCCCGGTGTTCATCAGAATGACTGTGTCCCAAGAACTTAAAACTACAGATAGCTGCAGCCATTTAGTAAACCCTCTGTTAACTTCTATCACTAGCTGCAGCCATTTAGTAAACCCTCTGTTAACTTCTATCACTAGCTGCAGCCATTTAGTAAACCCTCTGTTAACTTCTATCACTAGCTGCAGCCATTTAGTAAACCCTCTGTTAACTTCTATCACTAGCTGCAGCCATTTAGTAAACCCTCTGTTAACTTCTATCACTAGCTGCAGCCATTTAGTAAACCCTCTGTTAACTTCTATCACTAGCTGCAGCCATTTAGTAAACCCTCTGTTAACTTCTATCACTGCTTGACTCACTCATTTGAAAAGATGTATGTAGATCATTGCTATGCATTCCCTGCTACATTATTTTTGCAGATTGTACTCATTTAACAGAAAAACATGGACAGGAATGTAATTATTTGTTAATGTAAAGAAGTGCTGTATTTCGTCATTGTTCAGATACCTCTGATGAGCCCCGATACTCTAGGCATGACATGTTAAAATATAGTTCTAAGTAACAACTAGCATTTCTTACAGTAAATGCATGTTACAACTTTTGTTATTCTTATCTTCCACTTGAAAAAATCCGTTGTGATCCTTTTGGCAAAGTCTTCCTGCTGTAAATTGCTTTAGATTCTTGCCATTATCCCACATTTATATTTGATCCTGCTTGTAAACCTTATCTTTGATCCCGCTGTAAACCTGAATGCGTCTATCCATACTACTTCAGGTTCTGCTTTGAGTGCATACGGTCCTGGTGTGAATGTACAACCGTTCATTGCCATTCTTTGAATGCATGTTACTGGAGATTCCGTTAGTTAATGGAATTTAGGTGTGTCACAGGTCCTTCCTAGTTTCCTTTTAAATTTCATGTATAAATTGTCAAACTGTCTTTCCTGCGGTTACCCTGCTTTGCCCTTGCTGTGTTGAAGAAAAAGCTAATATTCTGTAGTTCCTAGAGAATGGTGTACTAATTTATGTAGATTTCTGTGATGTACTCTGCTATTTCCATTTATTTATTTATTTGACATTTATTAACCAGGCTAGGTCTAAATGGACAGAGGCCATTATTCAGCAGAGGTGTAGCGGGAAAAGCTCCATACACATAATCACATCAGGAGTCTAAACAAAGTTATAGAATGAACACGGAATCTAAGTTGAAAAACATATACAAGCTAGGTAAAAAATACAGAAATAATCATTCATAAGCACAAACTTTAGTACATAACTTGCGTCAAAGCAACTATCTGTGTTTTGTTTGCGGAGTTCTTTTACGACATGTAGTACTTTCAGTAAGCTGGTGAGTAGATGCTTTCACCCAATTGTGGTCCCTTCTGAACTGGAGAAAGTAAATAATTTTCTTTATTTTTTCCTGTTGGCAATTTCTTTGCCCTTTTTTACATTCAATCCCACAATCATGATTTTCATTTAGGAGTAATAACACAGACAACATGTCTGTGTGTGTCTATGTTATTACTCCTAAATGAAAATGATTGCGGGACTGAAACATGTAAAAACTTTTCGTGGTGGTGCAGCGGTTAGTGTTGTTGCCTTGCAGTAAAAGGTTCTCCCATTCGATTCTCGGCTGGAGCACCTTTAGTGTGGAGTCTGCATGTCCTCCCCGCAGTCAAGTGATGTTAAAGACATGCAGGAATAGGTGTGCCTTCTTTGAAGGTTGGGCGTCGGGCTGGGAACTCGGCACTGTAAAAATCCACTGCCAATCATTAACGGACTGGAGTTCCGCTGTGGCGACCCCTAACTGGGAAAAGCCAAAAGACATTACTAACACAGACAACATGTCTTTCTGATTGCTTGCTATGAATCCATTAAGCACCCTGATATATTATACTGTCTTATTTTTAAGTGTCTTTTTCCTTTCTCACCCTATTGCCTTCTGTGAGTGTTACAATGTCTGTTTTTTTTTTCTTTGAACTTTTAATTTTATTTACTCCGTGGCATTCATTATGGCTGAGTTAAATATTGTTATTGTTCTTGTATATTCATTTTTTCCCAATGGAGAATTAGTTAGAATTAATAGATTCTGTATTGATAACAAAGTGTAATGGAAATGAATAAGGCAAAAAAAGATGTTTACTGATAGAGGTTATAATGAAGAAATAGTAGAAGAAAGCATAAGCCTCACAGTAAGACGCTGTCCGGTTCGATTCTCACCTAGAGCGTCTTCTGCGTGGAGACATGCATGAATGGGCGTACCTTCATTGAAGGTTGTGCGTCAGGGCTGGTAACTCAGCATGTAAAAATCAACTACCAATCATTAGCGGACCGGAGTTCCGCTGTGGCGACCCCTAACTGGGAAAAGCCGAAAGATGCAACAAGTAGAAGAAAGCATAAAAAGAGTCCTAGATAAGGAAAATAGTAGAAAGCAAGTAGTACATTTTAAGAATGAAGTAGTGAGAAAACAAGAACAGGCTGTGTATTTTGTAACCAAATATACTGAAAAGTCAATTAAGATAGTCAAACATCATTGGGGCATGTTAAGAAAGAAGTAAATATCTAGGAGGAAAGATGAGTAAGATTCCACAGTTTTCCTACTCCAGGGGACGAAATACAAGAGATTTCATAGTCCATGGCAGGTTTCAGATGCCTGTAGAATCAAGAAGTTTAGAATTAGAAATGTCAGGCACATTTCCATGTGGGAAATGCAGATGTTACCAATATATTACACAAAAGTTTGATAAAATTAATGGAAAATGTTTTTCCGGAAAGGAATATGCACATGTGATAGTATAGGGATCTAAAATCTCCATATGATAAACTGTATATAGGTAAAAAAAGTTAAGAGGAGTTTTAAAGAAAGGTTGAAAGAACATGTTGGGCATATAGGCTAAGGGTAGGGAAGAGAGTCCTATGGCATCACATTTTAAAGAATACCATAATGGTATCGTTCAAGGTTTAAAAGCCAGTTTTAGGACAGATAAAAGAAACAAATTGGTTAGAAGTAAAAAAAGAAACTGTGTTAAATGGTATCTGTTTTTATTTTAAAGCTTAATACATTAATTCCAAGGGTATTAAATAGGGAATGTCACTGGAAATGTTTTCTTTAATACAATTGTATGCTTTCTCTTTAACTTAATTGTATGTTTTAACATATTTAATTCAATGATTGACAAATGCAATAGTATTTAAGAGAAATGTGTTTGTGATATAGTTGTACTCTGTAAAAGGCTAAATTAGCCGAGGTGCTAGAGAGAAGTATTTCTTGCATCTGCTTTGTGGTGTGTGTACTGTGGATTGGAGATTTTATTAAATTACAGGAGGAAATATACTGGCTTGTTTTCGCATTGTGGTTACCTTCCTTGTCTGTGAAAATAGTTTATATGTTGTCTGCACACTGAGTCCAGAGACAGAATTCCATTCCGTTTTTGCACTTGTGTGATTTCTGGATGACAATAAAGTTTACTTTGACTAAAGTTTAGGGACAAACTAAAACAATGAGTAAAAAGGTCACACAGAAAAAACAATTGGTTAAAAAACAAAAAGAAAAATCTAGCAAAGCTAGACTTTCCAGGTGACATGAGATGTATGCAATTACCCTTTAAAGACATCAGGTGTTTAAATCAGAAACTGCATTCTCTGGAAGCACCCCTCTCCCTGGAGGATGTTGATATCTGTGCAGTCACTGAAACTTGGTTCAGGGCAACAGAGAATACCCCAGCCTTACAAGACTACAATGCCTTCCACGCTGTTAGACCGCAAAATGAAGGTGTGAGAACCAAAGGAGGAGGAGTAGCTATCTTCATCAAAGGTAAATACACCTCTAAACTGGTTAGACAGGAAAACTCCATGGAGTTACTCCAGGTTCAACTAACTGTGGGTAAGACCCTCTTCAAATCATCATTAACTGTAGACCCCCTTTAATGAACCATGATACTCCTGCTGCTTACTTAGACCAACTCAAGTCAATCAAACTTCAACCAAACACTAGTCGTCAATCAAACTCCAACCAAACACTAGTCGTCAATCAAACTCCAACCAAACACTAGTCGTGGGCAATTTTAACTATCACTCCATTGACTAGGAAACTTGTACAAGTACCAACATGTTCACACAAAGGTTTTCCTTGACTTTAAAACTAATGCCCTGAAAGAAATTGTATGCAACCCCACAAAGGGCTTAAACATTCTCAACCTGGTCCTCACCAACCTAGGTGACTATTGCAGCACCACAAGTGTAGGACCCTCACTGGGTAAATCTAATCATAAATCAGTCACATTTGAAGTAGCAATAACACTCAAACCCCTCTTAGGAATAATCAGGCTAAAAAAATTCACCAAAGCTAAATATACCTCCTAAGGGATGTCATAAGCAACTTCCAAGCACACTTTCCCACAGGTGTCATTGACAACTATACTAAGATGTACACTTATGCCCTGTACAAATACTTATACAAATGTATAGACACAGCTGTACCTGAAGTCCCCCTGATTGACATCTATCATTAATAGGTTAAACAATAAGAGGAAGAAGTTGCTGTCCAAGAAAAAATAAGAGATCCCAGCACGGGAAGAACACACACCCCTGCTTGAACAAGCAAATAAGACAACTTGTAAAAACCTCTAAGGACAACTTTGAAATAAAATTTAGCAACCATAGCTAAAGGTAACCATTCTTCAGCTATATCAGTAACCCTAAAAGGTAGGATCCACACATGTGCTGAGCTAGCTGCAGATGGCATCATGCACACTGATCCTGTGGAAAAAAAACCTAACCTATTTTCTGACAGGTTTGGTGAAAATTTCAACCCTTGTCCCCTCCAAACATACCACAAATCATTCCTTTAAGATTTCCTCAACCTCACATCTCCAAAGAGCAAGTCATTAATGCTCTCTCCAAGACCAAAAATACAGCCTCTATGGAACCGGATGGCATTGCAGGTTGTTTTAAATGGATATAAAACATGAGTTAGCAACTCCATTTAGGTACTCTGTACAACCACAGACTGTGTACTGGTTTTGTCTATATTGAATGGAGGACAGCAGCAGTCATTTCCCTTCATAAAGGGGATTACAGAAACAGATGCTGGGAACTATAGACCCATAAGCTATGGAACGAATCATCATGGACCTTACAAATAAGGGTATAGGTGACCTCCAAACCCTTGATCTGACACAGTTCAGTTTTGTCAAGGGCAGGTATTGCCTGTTAAACCTGGTGGACTTGTTCAAAAATATCACTGGAGCCATAGATGAAGGCAAATCTGTGCATACAGGTTATCTGAACCTAATCAAGGCCTTTGACACGCATCATTGATAAACTCACCCATTTAAATATCAAACCTTATGTCATCAGGTGGGTTGCTAACTGACAAAATGCACACAGTCAAAGTTGGGGACTGTATCTCAACCAGCAGACCTGTCACCAGTGGGGTTCCACAGGGGTAGTGCCTAAGCCCCCTATTGTTTGGAATATACTTCTCAGAAGTTCAGGCCAAAATAGAGGGGCTGTAGCTCACTACATTTGCTGACGACTGCAAATTAGGTGCGATCGCTGAATCTCCAAAAGATGTCAGTATACTTCAAGAGGGACTTGCACAGACCAATGTTTTGTGCCAAACCCATGGAATAAATGCATTTTTTTACTACTGAGTTTATCATCCCCTTTGATAAAAACTATTTCCATGATGACTGTCATATAATTAATAATACCCTAACCACCAACTCAGTAGTGAGAGACTTGGGAATGCAAGTTAACTGTGACCTTAACTTTGACCACCATGTGTCCACTGTGGTAAGGAAAGCATTCCATGTCACACACCTCATTAGCAAAGGCATTGCCTTAAAATCATAATAGAGCACAGTGCTCCCTTTGGTATCTACCGTACCAGGCACCTGCAGCAACTTGAAAGACCTCAGCGATTTCTAACAAGAAAATTCAGGGTCTCCGGTACATGGCATACATTGACAGACTGAAGTCACTGTCACTGTACTCTGCAGTGTACAGACTACTTAGAGGAGACTTGTGCTTGGCCTACAGAGCAACCTCTGATCCAAACCTAATGGAAGTGCTGCATATCCGCAAGTCAAATGAGAGAGGAGTCGCCCACTCCAGTGACCTTAACCTGGCTTGCAACATACATAGGACCTGCTGCAGAGACAGGTATGTCTCTCAGAGGGTGCCACTCCTTTGGAATAGGCTACCAATCCACATCAAACAGAGCCCCTCTGTGACTCTGTTTGTGTAGTCTGGATGACTGGATGGGAAACCATAAGTATCTGCCAGGGATTTCACCTATGAACCTCCTAGATGTGGGAAGTCATTGCTAATTAAGACCTCAAATTTAGGGAGTATCCTTCATCTAGTATTATATTGGGCACATACTGTTAGGCTTGTAAAGACCTTTGCGTCAGTAGCCTAGTAACCTCCAATGAACCTGTGATTCTAAGGCAGCTGAAAGTCTGATATTGATTGCATTACACCACACTTACAGCTCCACTGAACTGTAAGATCATTTTTAATGCCATCTTGAAGGCTTGTGCTTCACAGATATTCTTCAAATAGCATCGGAGTCTATTCATGACATTCTCCACAGTAACAGAGTACCAAGTGTTACAGAAGTTTTCTTCTTTTTCAAATGCAGATTAGCATCCAAAACAATTTGAATTTACGTTGTGGTGCTGGTCCTGTGATTGTATCTCTCAGAGTTGGACAACTGAGCACAGAGAGATGATTTGTAAGCAGATTTATTGTATTGCAGACAATTGTTATCTAAGCTCCATCCAGTTTTTATAGACTGTGCAGTGATAGACTATATGTGTTCTGTCATAAGTGACCACTTGAAAAGCATATTTATATTATATGCCTCTTGGTTTATACAGGACAGGTGATATTGAACAGGAATGAAAGTAAGTGTCCCAAACTGGACGCAGCTAACCTGAGGCTACATGGATGGAATGTGCTAGGTCTGTGTGTCAAGCTTTTGGTTTGCTTACCACTTGATTGTCCACCTTAAGCTTATTATCATCCATGTAACCAAAGAAATTCATCAAACTTACTACTTCAGTGGGAGCTGTGAATCTAAGGAGGTGTTGCTATGGCATTTGTCTAAACAAGATGAGAAGTAAGGAGTTCATTCTTATGGATAAATAACATTAGTTTGGTCTTTCTGGCATTAAGATACAATTCCATAGCACAAAGGAATTGTTGTAGTGAGTGAAAGTTATATTGTAATTTAGCTCTAACAACATCAGTTATATCATTTGCATGGATTATTTTAATGTCGTCCACATATTGGGCGAGTTTTGCTTTCTTGCAGTGGTTAAACATGTCATTCACGAAAACTGTGTAAAGAAGATCCAGCCACTGACCTTTGAGGATCTAACACGACCACTGGTAAGGCAGAAGACTGAGAAACGGAGCACTATTATTTTTTTGCACTAGCCTCTGCTCTGTCACGTAGATAGTTATTGAACTGCAATATGTCATTACATTTGAGGCCATAGCTGATAGTCTGCAGAAATATTCTGAATGACATGCCATGTTGAGTACTTTGGCTAGATCTAGGAAGAATGGGTCTAAATTTTGCTATAGTCTAGCTGATGACAACTGTGTTCTGCAATATCTGACAGGGCTGCAGCAATTTGGCCTGTTAACATACTGGAAATGAGGAGTTGGCTTGTGGCTTGGCAGAAGCATTTTTGCTGATTCATCAATCCTAAAGGATTGGCTGAGTTTCTAACAAATGCACACTGCTAGCTTGTACATAACCTTCTCTGTTTATTCTGCTTTACTTATTTGTTAGTCAGCGAAGTGGGATGTTATGTAGACCTTTGTGAATCATTCACCTTTGACCTGTGCAAGAATAAGAATAAAAAGAACAAGTGCAGGACAAATCCCAGAAATAACCCCCAATATGGAACTGTAATATCAACAAGCTTTACAGTTAAAGAAAGAAATTTGGCAAAAAGTAAGAAGGTTAATTCCCTGAATGTTAGAGCAATTGTCACTGAAATAAATGAAAAAATCAGGAACTTAATAAAATTCACCAAAGCCAAGTTTGAGGCTAAAATAGCTACTCAAGCCAAAGACATTCACAGGGCATTTTTTAGTTATGTTGGTAATCTCAAAAGCACAATGCAGCAGCATGCTGAGCTGATTGTGAACAATGTTACCTACACTGAGGCTAAAGATATAGTGAACCTATTGACTGAATTATTTAGCTCTAAATTTATCCCTCCCTCTCCTCCATATGCCCTTCAAGATGTACCTAAAACTAGTTCGTCTCCAGCTATCACACAAGACCAAATCCTAAAAGTGCTATCAAAAGATAAAAATACTGTATCACTGGGTCCTGGCAATATTCCTGGATGCATCTTAAAATAGCATGAAGCATGATTTAGCCACACCTCTAACAACACTGTTCAGTCTTGGCCTCCGTATAGGTTTTGTACCAATTAGATGGAGAACAGCTGTAGTCCTTCCCTTTGATAACAGAGGACCTTCTACAGAGCCAAACAATTACATACCTATAAGTTTGACCGGCCTCCTCTGCAAAGCCAAGAGTCATCATAGAACTAATCAATCAGGATGTAGGGAACCTCCAAACACTGAACCCTTCTCAGTTTGGATTCATCAAGGGCAGATCATTTTTACTCAGCTTGGCAGATTCTTTTTGAAAAGGTCACCAAAGCCAAATGGATGAAGGTAAAACTGTACACACAACATACCTTGATCTGACCAAAGCTTTTGATGCAGTTCTCTACTCTGGCATAGTTGAAAAGTTAAACTGGGAATAAACCCCTATGTCACCCACTGCATTGACAACTGGCTCACAGATAAGATGCAGATAATTAAAACAGGGGAGAGTACCTCCACAAAGAGACCAGCCACCTGGAGTCCCTCAGCATTCTGTGTAAAACCTCTCCTGTTTGGCATCTGCTTTTCTGAAATAAAACCCAATACCAGAGGGCTCTTGCTGTCTAAATTTGCATATGACAGCAAGCTAAGAGCAGTATTATAATCCCTAAATGACTTGGCCATCCTGCAAGAAAGTTTGTCCCAAATAAATAAGTGGTGCCAAAATCACAGACTGAAGCTAAGTACCAAAAATGCATTACTGTAGCATTTGGGAAGTCATCTATCCCAGGGAACTATCACATTGACAATATAGTCATAAGAACTGACCCAGCTGTTCAGGATTTGGGAACATATGTGGACAGTGACCTAATTTTTGACCAACATGTGTCCATTGTTGTAAGAAAGTCATTCTTTATTGCACAGCTTATATACAAAGAGATTTTTACTAGATCTAGGAATGTCATTGTCTCCCCTTACTCAACTGTCATTAGGCCAGTCATTGAAAATAATGCCCCTTTGGCAAGTATCTGACCAGACACATGCAACAACTGGAGTGACCAGAGAGATACCTTACTGAAATGATGCAAGGCCTAAACATGTCCTACATGGACTGACTCATAGCCTTGTCACTACACTCTGTATCCTACAGACTGCTAATAGGTAACCTGTGTCTGGCATACAAGGTATCCTCTGACCCATTACTGATGGATTTACTGCACATCATCATGTCAAAGGGCATCAGAAGTACTCTTCCTAGGAATCTGTATCTCTTTGCAACATCAACAGAACAGTTTGGATGGACGTGTTTGTCTCATAGAGGATACTGCTGCTATAGAACAGACTCCCATCAACATAAAACAAAGTTCATTCCTGTTTATATTTAAGCATAACATAGATCTATGGATCAGAAACAGAAAATTTACCCCAGGACTGCCCCCTGTACTACTAATGGGCAGAGACAGCTGCTAAATGCTTCATTCTGTGAATCCCCTCAAATTATCTATGGTATGATCCCAGTTATTCTTATTAAGGGTAATATACAATTATTGACCATGGGATGGCAAAGGCCAATCTATAACCAGATGGGAGAGGTTATTTTGAGGAGAAATGGGGAAATTAACTAGGCTTAAAATGGTCCTCATGGCCAGCTAACCTAGTTACTTACCTATGAATATTACGGTCATCTTGTCTAAGTGCAGCTGGATCCCAGCTGATAATAGTGCCTCCTTCCTTCTGAAACCTTTTGACCTTTAAAATGTTGAAGAACTGTTTCTGTCCACCACTTAAATAATTCTTTCTATTTAGAACTTCATCCTAGTTCATTAGAAACTGATACTAACCTCCTGATGAAACCTCCCTTCACTATGATGCCTGTTGAGAGGGTAGACTGCAAAACATGCGCAGAACAATGGAACAACATCCTACAAGATACTAGGTCCATCACATCTCTGGTGGTGGTTAAAAATAATCACTTTAAAAGCACTTTAGAGACTCCAGTTAATGTCACTGCTTTAATAACCATAGATAAATCTACTCATTCAGATATTCCTGCTGTCCCTGTTCAGCACACCTTTTACTCCTGATGACTATGTATATTTAGCTGTATTTTATACCTGATTATTGCATATAATGCTATCTAATTTAGTTGCTCAGTTTCTAGCAGTATGGAGTCTTAATTCGTTACTGCTGCTTCTTTGTGTATTCCTGATTTATTGTTAACTGACCCTAACACTTTTGCTTTCTGTACCAAATTATGTCAATATTCTGTAACTTTTTGTTTCAAACCCTTGCCTTATGGCTCTGGTCATACCTGAAAATGGTCCTTGGACCATAGAACGTACTTTGTTAATATGAATGAATGAATGAATGAATAGGTTCATAGGTACGTACTAAGCAATTAAACTGCAGACCATTATAAGCCTAGTTGAAAACCCTTATGTAAAAGTTGCCTCTAGCCTCAAGAAGGTCAAGACAAATTAGATTAGGGGAGAATTTATGGCTGCCCATCCAGTTGTATAGGTTTACCTTGGAGATAACAGATGTGCTACTCTAGTTGACTTGTAGTGGAAGTTTGTTCCAGAGCTGAGAAATGTTTTGGCATATTAATCTATCATGCCAATGTGTCTTATCTGTTGATGGAGGTTTAGTTTCTTTAATCTTTAGTTTCTTTAATCGAGTATTTGAAGTACAGTTATTTCTGGGAAGGAATAGAAGGACAAATAGGGTTGGATTTTTCATGTCTCAAAAGGTTAGGGATAGATCTCTACAGAGGGGTCTGTTAGAAACAGAGTACAAAGGAAGGGCTGATGGTCCCATCTGTTAACCAAAATATTTGAGGCCACTGATCATTTTGCTATGAATCCCAGAGGTCTCTCAGCTTGTGTGATGCATTCAGAAAATAAGATGATAAATGTCGCATTAGATTCAGTAATGGATTTGCTAAGATATGAATAAAGGGAAATTTAAGAATTGTTTGGATTTAGTGGGGATGCCTTTCAAAGTTAGTTGAACCAGGCTTTCTGAACTATTTCTGAGATAAGCTGCTCAAATGATGAAGAATAATCAATAAGAGTGCCTCGGTTCCTTGCAGCAGTGTCTGGAGGGGGTTGCATCACTTGTATGGTAAGTGAAACTGTTTTGTTTACCATAAAGAACTATGCTACATTTTTTACCTTTAATTTGAGACCGTTGTCCTTGCATTGACTGCTAACATGTTCAAACCCATGTTGTAGCAATTGTGAGTAAGCTGAAGACAGAATAACAACACTTAGTTTGGAGTCATCTGCAAAATTAGTTAACCAAGGACCAGTAGTGATGGCCTAAAGGTCTGAGAAATAAATGCCTAATAGGAGAGGGCTCAAAACTGAGTCCAGTAGTGCACCACTAGTAACCTTTTTGCTTTTAGAAGTGGTACATGAGACTCTAATCATGATGGTTCTGTACGACAACTAGTTAGCTATTCCTCCCGCAATATAAGGATTTACAGGTTTGTCAATATCACTTGCATGATAAATAGTGTCAAAGGCTGTGGTCAGGTCTAGGTATGCTGTATAGACTGCATAACCACTATCCACTGCTTTAGTTACTTTTTCAAAGAAATTAATAAGGTTAAAAAGGCACAACCTTCCTTTGGCAAAGCTGAATTGATGCGAGTCCATGGTTAAGTAGTGTTGCCACCTATCTTTTTTCCCTCTGGGACTATCCAGAAATCAAACTGATTATCAAATAGTTTGGAAAATACTGTACAAACTCTCGTATTCTGTTTCAAAAAACAGACACTGTCAGAGTCTGTTAAATCAGCAGATTCACCGTGATGTTTTTTTTTTTTTTTTTTTTTTTAATAAATAAGCACCACTAACTCGATGAGATTGCTTGGCAAACCAGGAATAGATGACATTCCTCCTCCCTCTGATGTGCTTATGATGTCATGAAATGGATGGAAAGTGGCTGGGGAGAAGGAAGGAGATGGGTGGGGTTAAGGAAGATGGCAGGGGTGTGGCTTTGTCTCTGTTTCAGCCTCAATGAAAGGTGGCAACCCTAGGATTTAGGGATTTTCAATGTCCAGATTGATGAGGTCTGAAATAATGTTTTCCTTAGCATTATATACGAGGCTAGTGAAACTAATGGGTCTGTAGCTAGCAGGGTCTGTGGTTGGGCCACCCTTGGACAGTGACATTAGTGACTGTTTTCCATCTTTCAGGAATATAACCCATGGAGAGGTTTGGATTAAAGAGGTTAAGCAGGGTTTCAGAAAGGCCAAGTCTGGCACTAGTAATCAGGCAACCTGATATGTTGTCTGGGCCCATGGATGAAATGATGAAGTATTTTTAATTTTTGAGATGGCTGAGAAAACTTGCTCCATAGTAAGTTAAAGGGGGGTAACTGGGAATGTGGAACCTGTGGATGGTGTAAAATTTGCACTAAAGTATTAACTAGCATAGTAGCTATTTCTTTGGGAGAGTAGTATTATTGTGGACTAGCTCCAAACATTATTGAGTGTTGGTTCTTAACAACTTCCCATATTTAAAAAAGATTTGTAGTTATTTTTAGTTGTAATGGCTGTTTCAAGTTCATACTTGGCTTTAAGCTTTCTAATAACTCCCTTAAGCTCTTTGTTAGTTTAAATGTGTTCTTAGGGTAGGTAGAATAAAACCTCTTCTAAACATTAAGAAGTTTCTTTCTGTTTTTATATAATTTATTTATATGTGTATTTCACCACAGGGGGTTGTTTTTACATTTCTCATATTTGCTGCAGATAGCATTGTCTTATCAATACAACTGTTTAAGTGGAATTAGAAGTCAGATACATAGCAACTTTAGCAATAAAATAATTCAGAGGAGGAATACAGCAGAATTTATTTAGGTCATCACGTAATTGAAGAAGGCCTGCTTTTGAGACATCCCTAAACACAGAGCTGTTTACAGGGGAAGTACCCCCCAGTTTTAAAGGAAAAGGTCACTAGATGATGGTCCGATTAACAAGACATGATGATATTAATGGAGCTGTGCCAGAAATGGCCATAGTTGTGAGGGATAAGTCAAGGATATTTGGGCCCCTAGAAGATGAGTAACTATTTGTGAATGAATAAACTGTTACCTCAGCTGGCAGTGTGACATTTGAGTCAGGAAGGTAAGATTAGAGTTTGGTTATCTGGATGAGGAGGACTAGAAAACTATTTCAAGAAGTGATAGTGGAATTTTCTTAGTGATGCAGACCTTGTGAATGGATGTATTTTTCAAGAATTTTTATTGGTGGGGTCAATAAGGGGATGTTGGATGGAAGTTATTTAATTCAACAGATGCCCCACCTGTATGAAATTGGTACACTGAAAAACTTGTGTACAAACTGAAGGGAAATTATTTCCTTTTTTGGAGTGATGCATATGATGACATGATGACCATCAATACCAGCAGGGAAATTTTGGAATCTGGAGAGTTGACCCATGTCAATTAAATTGTGTTATGTCAAGCACAATAGGTCCTTAGTAACTGAAGCTAGGTCCCATCCTGTTAGAACCAGGGCTGCCTCTCTGGCATTCTTTAAGACTGCAGCCTTAGATGGTAAATGGGCATCAATGAATGCTTTTGCAAGATATTATAAGATGGATGTGATTTTCTAGAGCCAGATCCTCCTCTAGGTTTTGGGCATTTTTTCATGAGGATCCACATAAGACATTAACATAGGACTTGATCCTGAAGGTGACGAGAAGGGAACACTAATCCCAGATATGAAAGTAATGTTGTTGTCATAATAATAGATGTGGATTGGCAGTTCTGTCCTCATCACTGTTCTCTCCCAACATCCCACAGCCTGGACATGGTAGGCTTTACCATCAGATCCCTTGCTAAGTTTGTGTATTGCTTTTAACTTTTTTTTCATTGTTAGGCTCCTGCCTTGTGATGTCTTGTGAGATCTGGAGATGTGCCTTTTTTAACAGTTTATGTGAAAAGCAGAAGGCACCAAGGTAGCTTGGGAACATTCTTGTAGCCAGACTAAGTCCTGCTGCTCTTATTCCTACAGAGAATGAGACAGGACTAATCCAGGTCTGTCACAATGCCAAGTAAATAACTTTTATATATTTTTAATGTAATAACATTTAGTTATCATGCTCACTGGGGCACTTACTTCAAGGCAGGCAGCATGCTGTGGCTTATGATTTGATGTAGATAGTGTAGTTGCACTC
This sequence comes from Protopterus annectens, assembly GCF_019279795.1. Taxonomy (NCBI): domain Eukaryota; kingdom Metazoa; phylum Chordata; order Ceratodontiformes; family Protopteridae; genus Protopterus; species Protopterus annectens. The sequence goes on from NC_056737.1 coordinate 231,013,203, forward strand.
TTTCTCATTTTATGCCTACTTCAGACTATTCAAGAACTTTCATTCTGGAATTTTCTTTCTTTGTCCTCCAGGTATAGCCTCTCCCACCTTGTGACTTTTAGTTTGCATAGACACTGCAGTTTATTTTTCACTGAACCTGTTTCCTGGGCTGACACAAGTTTTGTTTCTTGATAGCTGACTGGTTACTTTCACCAGTAGAATTACTGTACTTCAAGCTTTCGTTTTGTATGAGCTCTTGGCTGCCTTTCTACCTGAGAGGTAACCCTCACTCCGCACTAAGGTCTCCATATGTATCTAGTCTGGGAATTTCTTACTGTGGGACTTCTGGTAAAAGAAAAGATCTTTACACTTGTGCAAACAGTTCTGTTTTAATGTGGGCCCTATATAGACACTTGATTAGCAGTTAGCATGATCTTCTCTTACACGAACTGTGGCAAATCCTTGTGTCATTAAGGAAGTCTTCCTGCAATCTTCTTTCCCATTGTTTTAACAGATACTTGTGCGACCCTCATTTTGTCAGTGGTACATACTAAAAATATCATTTAGTCTTCCGCTCCGGAGCCACTTTACTAAACAGATACATTGCGCATCATGTGCTATCTATTACTCTCGTGTGTCATTGATTTCCTTTCTCACTCGGTCACAAGAAGTAAAAAAAAAAACTTGCTGCAAAATTATCTTGACTTAAAATCCTGGAATTATGTGAGCTCCTTATCCTAATGACAAATCTTCAAAATGTTGCTTTTGTTAAAGGTTAAGCATCCTTTCTTTTTTCTTTCTTTGATGTTTGTGGCATCTACAAGTACACCGTGTGCAGTCTCAAGTGGGTTTCCTTTCGTTGGTAAGTTTATAGCAATTTTATTCCTTAGTCGTTTCTCTATCTCGTGGCATGAAGGGGGAGGGGATTACTTCCACATACTGAAACATGGCTTGTCCGTGGCATAAGGCAGTCCACAATGGCACTGTAACTGGGATGAAATGTTTGAGCTGATGCTACTGCCCTGCCATTAGTACACAAATTAAAGAGCCAAGTCAGAGTGCATGCCTGATCTGCTATTATGGAGTGTACCTTGTGTAGCTGTTGCTCTTCTTAACTTTTATCCCTTTTTCGCTGTTCCAATGATATGTTACTGTGTTCTAAGTTTCAGTATGCCGTTTCTGCACACTCGACAGAAAGTGCTTGCAGTAATACATGTATGGCTGTTCACGCCTCATAGTGGTGGGGACAATTTTTGTGCTCCGCAATTTCTCACTTCTGATGTCTGGAATATTCCTTAGATTTGCATGAGAATAATAAGGCAAATTAGTTCAATGGAATTATATTGCTAATGTTTTCAGGAAGAAAGTCACTTGTAAAAGAAGTGGGGAACTGTACATTAAAGGCAAAAGTAAAGGAATAAATGTAATGGTTAAAATGTAAGAAAATTTTTTGGGAAGACTAATTGGATGCTGTGTTTTGGGTTGCTCCTGGTGTTTATAAAGTTTCTTCTAACATTAGAAATTTGTAAAGGAGAAGAAAGAGTTGTTTTGTTGCTGGTTACTGAATAGGTAAAATTGAGATTTAAGGATAAAGTGGTAACAAATATAATAAGTAACCATGTTTCCATTTGAGTCGCACAACGGGGAGTGTTGGTTTCATCATAAAAGTGACAGTTTTCTTTAAAAAGGTGTCTGAGATCAAAAAGCTGCTATTCACTGAGGCTGGATAAGAGCTTTTTAAGTTTCAGGAACAGAGAGATTCAGAATGCCTTTGGAGTTGATAAATAAGTGAAAGAGCGCTTTTCCTAGAGGCTGGAGTTTGTTGATGGTTTCAATGTAAAAGGACAGGGTAAGGAATATATGAAAAAATATAAAACAGTTCTTACAATATTTGTTGACAGAATGACTGCATGACTATGGAATTATTAGGTAAGATGGAAAGAGGAGAGTTCTCTGATAAGCACTGGGTGGTAACTGACTGCATGTGTGTGTTTGTGTGTGTGTGTGTGTGTGTGTGTGTGTGTGTGTGTGTGTGTATGTATGTACATTCCTAAAGCGAGCAGTGATACTAATTATCCTCTTTTATTTACTCATTCATTCTTGTATACCCTTCTTCAGTTCAGGGGTTTCTGAGAGACGGTGTCTGTCTCCCATATTCCATGAATACAAGGCAGAGAAAGTGATCATGTAAAGGATTCTGTTCTCTTGCAAGATGCATTCGTGTACACACATACGGCATATATACCTATGGGCAATTTTGGTAGATCACCCATTCATGTACAGCATATATTTGAAATGTGAGAGGAAATCTCAAACATTTGGCAGAAAAGCACGAGTACACCTGTAGTCAACATAGAAAGCACCCTAGCCAAGCACACATTCAACTGCTGTACGGCAGTAATGCTAGCCACTGTAGTACTCTGTCATCCAGTGCACAAAGGGGAATGGAATGAGGATCAATACGAATATTAGCTAACTGGTGTTGGCAAAGAGTGCATAAAAAAGCTCATCAGAACAGATGATTGCATTCCTTGCTGACCTGCTTCTGAATTGTATATAAAGAATCCTGCCCTACTCAGTGCAGCAAAAGAAGAAGATGAATAAGGCACTATCTGAAAGCAGGTAGAAATGCAGAGCTTTGAGTCCTTCACTTGTACAGTACCCCCACTTAGGAACAGGACCACTCTCATGATATCTTTGGATTAAAGCAATTTGTTACTGGGAAGTAAAGTGGTCTGTTACAGATCCTTTCTAGGGTAAAGCATTGATCTCCATGGACATTTTCAGACTCCGCCTGAGAGTGGTGTCTGGTTGAGTGACTTGCTCAGTTAGGGATGCAGAAGGAATCAAACCTTGCACTAATGGACCACAGGAAACATCTCATTAACAGGTCCTTAATCCTCTAAGCCAGCTGCCAGATCAGTTGTTGTCAATGAGCACATTACATACATAAATGATTCCTGGGCATATGCTAAGGCCCTTCTCAATTTAAGCCATTGGTATTTTCTACTTTAGTTGAGCTCAACTGTCTAGCTATGCTATCTTACACTGCTTCAGTTATGACCCCATAACCTGTGCCTAATATTTTGTCAGTAACAACAGTAGTTGAAGAGTGTAATTGTCCTCCTAGTTTGAAGTTTGTAGCACCTGGCCGCTTATGGTTTCAAGCCCATGATGTGAACCATTTAACAAGTGTCATCGCATTGTATAAAGTACCACTTCTATCCTTTACAAAAACACTGCACCCTATCTTACCCAAAATTAGTTATCCCTTGGCCATGCATGCACTTCTGATCCTTGTAGCTAGTGAAGAACGATTTTTTCTTTATTCATTTGGATTAATTCCTACCTAACATCAGCTGCTTTCTAATGTGCAGCTGGTTTTGCCATTATATATTTTTTTTATGGGAATGAAATTCATTTTATTGTTGCAGGGGACTACAGTCTTTGTTGCCTAACTTCAGGGTTTGGCTTAACCTCATAAAAAGGCATTTCATTTTTCAACTAATTGCATTTTAAGCTAGTAATAGATACTTCAGGTTCATATGTGATTACTAGGCTAATGACCCCCCAGGGGGCCTTTTTAAGCCTATCCATGGCTCCCTAGTTGAGAATGAGCCTCTGTGTACTTTGTGTTTGTGAGGTAAACACCTTAACTGTTATGCTAACCCCCAACATATATGTCAAGGACACCACTTAGGAGCCTAAACCAGTTTACTGGACATCCCAGAGTAAAGTAGACAGCAGCTAGCCTGAGGGTCAAGGAGACCATTGAGGATCCTGAGCCAGTTTCCGAATCCTCCAAAGTATGGTCTGGTAAAATGACTATGGAAAGCAGCTCATTAACCAGTCGTAACCTGAGGCTTCTGCCCTAACTGCCAGACTCAAAACAAGAAGCATCATCTCTGGGTGGGTTTGAACCACCAATCTTTCACTTAACAGCCAAACATGCACACTGATTGCACCACAGGCATCACATAGTTGTTTGCCTAGTGCATATTATGTTCAGTGACTGTTAATTTGAAATGTTTGTTTAGAAGTTTATTTTGCATGATAACATCAAATGCTAACAGAGGCCTACTGTAAACATAGTCTGTTTTACTACCCCAACGTCTTCCTTTGTATTCTCTATTGAATACGGTTACCTATGCTAGGAGCACTGCATCTTTAAAAATCTATGTTGAAATAGGTCAGGAATGCTGTCTTTGACAAATAATGACCTCTATGACCTAATGTAGTGCAACTGTGTCAGTTTATCATCCCAGGCACAGGTCATACCTCCTTTAAGAAGATACGCTTGTGTCCGTCCACTTACCCTCAAAGGGTGTATGTTGCCACAATGTTTATATGAACTAATTCCCTGCAAGAATTACTGTTGACAGCCACACCATTGGTCTGTGGTGTAATCCCAGAATGTATTAATCCTTCTAAATTATGGGAGTAAGCTTTTTTTTTTTTCCTGGTGTGCTGTTTTAGGAAACACCAAAACTCCTGCAGCCAAGTTGTGGCCCTTTGGCTTTGTTTAATCTGCTTCTGCAAGCTAAAATAAAATGCTACAATTAAACATTCAATATTTCTAAGAGCCCTTAAAGTACAAGTCAGACATTAAATGTTATTGTAGGGCCTGGATTTCATTCAAACTAATTAAAGGATTTCCTGTTTATGACAGAATAAAAGGAAGCTGTGAGTATTAAATTGTTGAACCAGGCATGTCTCTTCAAATTAATTCACTTTACAATGATATTAAGGTTGCCTGTTTTCCTTCCTAGTTTCTGGAAAGTGCTTTCATGTTAGTACTTGTCTGCAGATGTATCTTTCTGCACCACAAAGAGCTGAATACTGTTTAGGAGTGTGTCCTCTGCACCTGTATGCAGGCTAGTGCTTGTCCCTCGCCCATCATTGGCAATGCATTTCTTTTTGAAAATGATGTACATTATACATTACAACCAAATGTGTACAGAATAACTTAGAGATGGACTCGTAGCCAAACTGAATTGATTCTGCTTTGTAAATTAGAAAGTGTTTGATACTTCGAGGATGCCCTGTTAGCATTTTATCACCTGCCATCTTAAGAAATGTCTTCTTTTTAGTTAACATGAAAATCATGGTGTAGTTGGTGTTAGTGGTGTTTAATACACAGCTTCTATATCACTTGTTGAAACACTCACATTGTGTAATTACCACACATCTTTTTACGGAGTCTTTATTTTGAAATATTATATCTGAATTTGTTATTTTAGAGTATACAGCTAGCATACAAGGTCATGACCTGTTAAATCTGGTTTGCTACCATTAAGTATGACATGCCAGAAGCAATTTCCTTGTAATACACAGATGGCCTGTAAGGGATCTGTTTTTTTTTTTTTTTTTTTTACTGTTTTCATCATAGAACACTTGTCCAGCTAAAATGGGTAGACGTTAAAGAGGTGCGTTACTTACATTTGTAGGTGCTATATTTTTCTGCAGGTCTGTATTATTTTAACAGAGATAGGTACAAAAGTTCATAAAGTGACAGAAACGAGCAAACTGTATAAGACAAGCACATGTTTCTAACTGGAGTTGACACTAATTTGAAGTCTTGGATGTGTGTACTGCTATGAATATGTATCACATTTTGTTGTCTTCTGACAGTGATGGACATCTGTGTGAAGAATGTCACATGAGACGAAGAAGAGTGCCCTGCTACAAACATAAGCTAATGCAAAAGAGACTTTGAAAGGTAAATTAAAGGGACTAGCATGGCAAAAGTTGTTGCGGTGCTGGTACTGTGATAGCGTTGTCGCCTCACAGTAAGATGCCGTCCGGTTCAATTCTCAGCTAGACCGTCTTCTGCGTGGAGACATGCGTGAATGGGCGTACCTTCGTCGAAGGTTGTACGTCAGGGCTGGTAACTCGGCACGTAAAAATCAACTACCAATCATTAGCGGACCGGAGTTCCGCTGTGGCGACCCCTAACCGGAAAAAGCCGAAAGACACAACAAGCATGGCAAAAGTGACTCTGGTAGTAAAGCATTGGAGTTACATCAGTAACAGTAGTTGTGAATTATCGATGCTGTGTAAATCTTTAAAGATTGTTATGCTTTTCTCCTTCATCAGGGAAGACTCACAAAAAGCACTTGTGAATCAAACTAACGTGGCCATGTCAGAACTAAGGGTAAAAACTGTGATTGATTGTATATCCAAGTAAAATGGCTGTCAGTGTCTTAAAATATTGGTGGTGCTGGTTCTTAACATACATTAAATGTTATAGGATGTTTTGAAAATGTAGTCATGTCTGAACCAGCACTTTAGTTTTTGTTGCAACTGCCACATAAAGTTGGAAATAAAATTATGCCAACCCATCACGTAAGCAAAATATATGCACTATAAATAGAATATGTCATGGTAATGAAGTTTCTTTCCGTGTGATTAATGTTTTTATTATACTTTTTGTAAGTTAAGACAGTCTTCATCCCTTCCTACACACAGGCCCACTCATAATTTCAAAGTGGGCGTAGAGTGTAGTGCTTCCTTCTCAAGGCCTTCATAACAGCTTAACATCATTAGTCATGCAGTTAGAATGCACTCCTGTTCTTGGAAGTCAGACTTTGCTGCATTACTTACTGTGAAAAATGGGTTGACCTTTGGCCAGAATCCATATTCAGTGGAGATATGGGCAGAGGAGCTCTAAGAATTATCAGCTAAGTTTGTTGTATAATGCATGCATACAATGCAACAAATCAGGTGCATTCTTATTGTTTACATATAGGCATAAAAAGTTAATTATGTGATACGTGCATGTAAAGAAAGAGTTGTTACTTAAGAAACATTATTTCATAGTCTTTATAAACTACAATGTTTCTTAAGTCCTGGGTTTGAGTTCCTTTATCTCTAGATTCATACTTTGTGACTGAATAAGTTACTTAACCAGATCTGGTCTCTGTAGGGTATATGTCTTTGTAGTAGGACTGGATCTGGGCTGGAACCTGATGTGAAGAATGTCTGTTTTTTCATGAATTTGGATGGCTTGGTCTTCTCAAGCATTGGTGCATTGAAATTTGCTCCTTCACAGCACATGTACCTCAGTTCCTATACAGTAACAAGTGGCTGACCATTTCCAACACCTCTTGCTAACTTCAAGGCAGGGCAGAGAGTCAGCAAAATGCAAAGACCTCTGTTGTACTTGTGGAGTCACAACCATTACTTCAAACTTTTGAAAATAAAATGTCAGTGCTGCAGCATATGAAATATGCATGTCTAGCACCAATGAGGAATGTTCAGGGTCGGTCATACCTGTGACTCGCATGGATGTTCAGAGGCACCGGAAGCTGTTGAAGACTGGGCGGAGGATGAGAGGGGCACTTAGTGATCTTAAAAGGGCAATTTTTTAAAACTATTTACTACCACACATAGGTTCACTTGGAGGACATTTTAAGCTTAGCCAATTTCCCTTTTGGTGCTTGAATTAACATTTCCTGATTGGTCTTACCTATCCCATGTCTCTTAATTGTGTATTAGCCCTAGTGAGAATAAATGTGATCATACTATAGATAATTTGAGGGGACCCATGTAAAGGATGCAGCATTTAGGAATTGCCTCTATCCATTAGTGGCATGAGGGGCAATCCTGGAGTACATTTTCTATTGCCCATCCTTAGATCCAAGTTGCATTTGAATGTGGACAGGGATGAGCTTTGTTTTACTTGAATGGATAGTCTGTTCTGGAACAGTGGTAGCCTCTGTGATATATATCCATCTCTCCGCAACATTCAATTTAGATACCTGGACTGAGTATTTCTGATGCCATTTGACTTGCTGATTTTCAATTGGTCCATCTGTATTAGGTAGGAGGATACCTTGTATGCCAGACATGTCACCTCTAAACACTCTGTAGGAAACAGAGTATAGTGATAAATCTTTGAGGTGGTCCATGCAAAACCTATTGTTTAGGACTTGTATCCTTTAGTAAGGTATCTCTGTGGGTATTCCAATTGTTGCATGGGTCTGGACAGATACATGCCAAAGTGGGCATTATACAAAATGATTGACCTAATGAGGGCTTTGTAAAGGGGGACAATAACATCTCTAGATCTAGTCACAACTGATTTGTTTATAAGCTGTGCAATATAGAAATACTTTCTTATGACTCTGGGCACATATTGGTCAAAAGTTAGGTCACTGTACACACAAGTTCCCAAATGCAAAACAACTGGATTAGTTCTCGGGAGGCATTGTCAGTTTGGCAGTTCCTGGAGTAGATGGCTTCCCAAAGGATATGATAATGTACTTCTTGGAGTTTAGTTTCAATTCATGATTTTGGTGCCAGTTATTGTTTGAGACAAACCTTCCTGCATGATGGTTAAGTCATTTGGGGAGTCAATAACTGCTCCTAGATTGCAGTCATCTCAAACTTAGTTGGCCAAAGCCCTTTAGTATTTCATTTTACTTTTGAGATGTATATGCCAAACAGAAAAAGTCTCAGCACTGAAACCTGGGGACTCCATTGGTGACTGGTCTCTTCCCCTGTTTTGATCTCCTGCATCCTGTAAGCAAGCATACATGTATGCATTATTTGATTCACCTTCTTGGTTGTAATTATATTCCTTGTATAATACAGCACCACTTGTTAGAATGTGTTTTAAATGTGTAGTTTGGAACAGTCTTCTAGTAAGCAATGAAACAAAATGTATGAACCAATAATGACAAAACTACCCATTTCAGAAAATTTCAACCATAAAAGGCCACTCAAACTTCTGTCATTACAGTCCACCAATATCAGTAAATATGCAAAATCTCTGCAGAAGGTAAGTCATCTAAATAATTCCACATTAAAGGGATCTGTAACTAATGAAGAGGTTGCTGCTAGCAAACAGTTTTACATTTCTCTGTGTCATCTACAAATAAAGTGCCTGTTGCCCTTGAAGAATAAATTGTCTATGCTACATTAAAAAAATGATAAGCTAGTAATTTTGCAATTGGGAATGGATGACAAACTGATAACAGAAACATAGATGTTCTTCATCTCACATTGCTGCAGTCCTTACACTTGGGTAGTCCGCTGTCCTCGGTCGGCCCGAATATCAAAGTATAAGGCTGACGTCGGTCAAGGCGCATTTGACTGACATCAGGACGTCAGGGTACAAATGCGCATGACCGACGTCATATCCTCAGTCTTTTTTGCCGCATGGTCCGATGCAGAAGCAGCGTTGCAAGTGCCGGTTGGCGTTCTGAAATTGTTCGATTTCGGAGTTTCAGACCGAGTCAAAGTTGGCTAAGTACCCGCTAGAATATTTTAGTTTTTTCTTGCCTCAGTGGTTTACCGGATGTCAGAAAAAGTGAATAATTGTATTTCTTGTGGGAAACAGGTTACTATACTCCCCTCCCTGCCTAGGGTGGTTAGGCCCTCTCCTTCTGTTTCCAAGGCATCTCCCAGGGGCAGGTCAGGTTTAGCTTCAGTTGGTGTTACCCCTAGCTCTTCAGGAACTGTGCCCAAGAAGCATATGCTTAAAATGGCAGAAGATTTGATTACTTTGATTAGGGGTTCTATGCCCCCTCCTGATAAGAGACCTAGGGTGGAGCCTGAGCTAGGGAGTTTTGAGCAGGCTTCAGATGTTTCAGAGTCTTCGGCTGAAGACTTGCAGGAGTACTCTCCTTATTCTGATTCTGATGTGGATGATTCTACTCCTTCTGCTTCTCCTCCTGAGGATTTTTCTTTTCAGAAACTCTTCATTCCATGAGGGAGCATTTTAAGTGGGAAGGTCAGGACTTCTCTGATTCCAGGAAAAGGCTTAGGGAATTTTTGTTTTTACCCCAGCATAGGCCTTTGGCTATACCTGCTGTTTTGGATGTAGGGGAAGATGTTTTACAGAGGCTTCTCTTAATCCTGATTCTTTGCCTCCTGCCCTGTTAAACCGGATAGGTATTACAGGGTGCCTGAAGCTCATAAGTATCTTTCTAAGAGTCCTAGGGCAGACCCAGAAACTGTTAGCCAGGGGCCTAAAGGTGTTAAGGCTTCTGTTGTTAAGAATCCGGTTCCTGCAGACAAAGAGGCCAGGGCCTTGGATAGATGGGGAAAGAAAGTTTATACTTCTTCCACTCTTGCTATGAGGGCTTTGAATTGCCAGTTTCACATGTTGAAATACCAAAACTATCTCCTTTCACAATTAAAGTCTAAGGTTGATGCTCTGGCAGAAGGTATTGATTGTAAAGAGTTGCAAGATTTAGTACATGTTTCTGAACAGGTGGGTAAGCATTCTTTGCAATGTGGTTTTGATGCTGTACAGGCCTCGTCTAGGGTGGCTGCCACTGGGTCAGTTCTTCGCAGACACACCTGGCTGAGGGATCAAAATTTATCTGAACATGTTAAAACAAGGATTTTAGATGCTCCTTTACAATCTGACGTGTTGTTTGGTCCTCCTGTTGAGGCAGTTTTAAAGAAAATGGAAGACAAGGCTAAGTCTATGCAGACTGTTAAAGATTTTTGCAGGTCCAGCCTCCAAAGTTTAGTAGAAATTGGCCTACTAAGGGTGGACGTATTCTTCTTATGATTCCCAGGCTAGGGGTAGATCTAGACGTGGTAGGGGCAGAGCTCAGGGCTCTTTCAGGCCTAGAACAGGGAGTTCTCCTGCACAGTCTTGGTGAGGGCAGGGGTCAGTCCTTTCGTAAACAGACCCAATGACCTACCTTTTCAGCTGCCAGAGCCTTCGTCTGGCAGCACCTTTGGGAGGAAGGTTGGCACTTTTCAAAGAAAATTGGAGTTTAATTACCCAAGACAGATGGGTATTGGATATCATACACCACGGTTACAGGTTTTATTTCCATACCTTGCCTCCTTTCAAAGGCATGCCAGACGTTCCTCCTCAACAAAGAATAGAGGCTCACAAGCAAGTTTCTCTGTTACTCCAAATAGGGGCCATACAGCCAGTCCCTATGCCAGAAGTGGGCCTAGGATTTTATTCTCGCCTGTTCCTAGTACCAAAGAAGGGGAACACGTGGAGACCAATTTTGGATTTATCTACCCTCAACACTTATCTGGACATTCCCAAGTTCAAAATGTTGACGTTACAGCAGCTTTTACCTCTGCTGGGCAAAGATCATTGGATGGTAACTTTGGATCTCAAGGAGGCTTACCTTCATGTTCCTATCAGACTAAGTTGCAGGAAGTATCTGCGTTTTCGAGCTGGGACTTCTCACTATCAGTTCTCTGCATTGCCCTTTGGCTTATCTACTGCCCAGAGTGTTCACGAAAGTTCTGGCTCCAGTGATAGCTTTCTTCAGGCTAAAAGGAATACAGATCTATCCTTATTTGGACGACTGCCTGATTCTGGCTCAAGGAAGGGAAGAGCTTCTTCATCATTTGGAATATGTGATAGCAGTGCTAAGATGCCTGGGGTATTCTGTGAGCGAAATAAAGTCCAGTCTAGTACCCTCTCAGGACATGTGCTTTCTGGGTGTGAGACTGAATACAGCATCCCAGATGGCCTTTAACCCCGGACAAACAAAAGAGTCTATTATATCTGAATTTGTTATTTTAGAGTATACAGCTAGCATACAAGGTCATGGCCTGTTAAATCTGGTTTGCTACCATTAAGTATGACATGCCAGAAGCAATTTCCTTGTAATACACAGATGGCCTGTAAGGGATTTGTTTTTTTTTTTTTTTACTGTTTTCATCATAGAACACTTGTCCAGCTAAAATGGGTAGACGTTAAAGAGGTGCGTTACTTACATTTGTAGGTGCTATATTTTTCTGCAGGCCTGCATTATTTTAACAGAGATAGGTACAAAAGTTCATAAAGTGACAGAAACGAGCAAACTGTATAAGACAAGCACATGTTTCTAACTGGAGTTGACACTAATTTGAAGTCTTGGATGTGTGTACTGCTATGAATATGTATCACATTTTGTTGTCTTCTGACAGTGATGGACATCTGTGTGAAGAATGTCACATGAGACGAAGAAGAGTGCCCTGCTACAAACATAAGCTAATGCAAAAGAGACTTTGAAAGGTAAATTAAAGGGACTAGCATGGCAAAAGCTGTTGCGGTGCTGGTACTGTGATAGCGTTGTTGCCTCACAGTAAGATGCCGTCCGGTTCAATTCTCAGCTAGACCGTCTTCTGCGTGGAGACATGCGTGAATGGGCGTACCTTCGTCGAAGGTTGTACGTCAGGGCTGGTAACTCGGCACGTAAAAATCAACTACCAATCATTAGCGGACCGGAGTTCCGCTGTGGCGACCCCTAACCGGAAAAAGCCGAAAGACACAACAAGCATGGCAAAAGTGACTCTGGTAGTAAAGCATTGGAGTTACATCAGTAACAGTAGTTGTGAATTATCGATGCTGTGTAAATCTTTAAAGATTGTTATGCTTTTCTCCTTCATCAGGGAAGACTCACAAAAAGCACTTGTGAATCAAACTAACGTGGCCATGTCAGAACTAAGGGTAAAAACTGTGATTGATTGTATATCCAAGTAAAATGGCTGTCAGTGTCTTAAAATATTGGTAGTGCTGGTTCTTAACACTCATTAAATGTTATAGGATGTTTTGAAAATGTAGTCATGTCTGAACCAGCACTTTAGTTTTTGTTGCAACTGCCACATACAGTTGGGAATAAAATTATGCCAACCCATCACGTAAGCAAAATATATGCACTATAAATAGAATATGTCATGGTAATGAAGTTTCTTTCCGTGTGATTAATGTTTTTATTATGCTTTTTGTAAGTTGAGACAGTCTTCATCCCTTCCTACACACAGGCCCACTCATAATTTCAAAGTGGGTGTAGAGTGTAGTGCTTCCTTCTCAAGGCCTTCATAACAGCTTAACATCATTAGTCATGCAGTTAGAATGCACTCCTGTTCTTGGAAGTCAGACTTTGCTACATTACTTACTGTGAAAAATGGGTTGACCTTTGGCCAGAATCCATATTCAGTGGAGATATGGGCAGAGGAGCTCTAAGAATTATCAGCTAAGTTTGTTGTATAATGCATGCATACAATGCAACAAATCAGGTGCATTCTTATTGTTTACATATAGGCATAAAAAGTTAATTATGTGATACGTGCATGTAAAGAAAGAGTTGTTACTTAAGAAACATTATTTCATAGTCTTTATAAACTACAATGTTTCTTAAGTCCTGGGTTTGAGTTCCTTTATCTCTAGATTCATACTTTGTGACTGAATAAGTTACTTAACCAGATCTGGTCTCTGTAGGGTATAAGTCTTTGTAGTAGGACTGGATCTGGGCTGGAACCTGATGTGAAGAATGTCTGTTTTTTCATGAATTTGGATGGCTTGGTCTTCTCAAGCATTGGTGCATTGAAATTTGCTCCTTCACAGCACATGTACCTCAGTTCCTATACAGTAACAAGTGGCTGACCATTTCCAACACCTCTTGCTAACTTCAAGGCAGGGCAGAGAGTCAGCAAAATGCAAAGACCTCTGTTGTACCTGTGGAGTCACAACCATTACTTCAAACTTTTGAAAATAAAATGTCAGTGCTACAGCATATGAAATATGCATGTCTAGCACCAATGAGGAATGTTCAGGGTCGGTCATACCTGTGACTCGCATGGATGTTCAGAGGCACCGGAAGCTGTTGAAGACTGGGGGGGGGGGGGGCGGAGGATGAGAGGGGCACTTAGTGATCTTAAAATGGCAATTTTTTAAAACTGTTTACTACCACACATAGGTTCACTTGGAGGACATTTTAAGCTTAGCCAATTTCCCTTTTGGTGCTTGAATTAACATTTCCTGATTGGTCTTACCTATCCCATGTCTCCTAATTGTGTATTAGCCCTAGTGAGAATAAATGTGATCATACTATAGATAATTTGAGGGGACCCATGTAAAGGATGCAGCATTTAGGAATTGCCTCTATCCATTAGTGGCATGAGGGGCAATCCTGGAGTACATTTTCTATTGCCCATCCTTAGATCCAAGTTGCATTTGAATATGGACAGGGATGAGCTTTGTTTTACTTGAATGGATAGTCTGTTCTGGAACAGTGGTAGCCTCTGTGATATATATCCATCTCCCCGCAACATTCAATTTAGATACCTGGACTGAGTATTTCTGATGCCATTTGACTTGCTGATTTTCAATTGGTCCATCTGTATTAGGTAGGAGGATACCTTGTATGCCAGACATGTCACCTCTAAGCACTCTGTAGGATACAGAGTATAGTGATAAATCTTTGAGGTGGTCCATGCAAAACCTATTGTTTAGGACTTGTATCCTTTTAGTAAGGTATCTCTGTGGGTATTCCAATTGTTGCATGGGTCTGGACAGATACATGCCAAAGTGGGCATTATACAAAATGATTGACCTAATGAGGGCTTTGTAAAGGGGGACAATAACATCTCTAGATCTAGTCACAACTGATTTGTTTATAAGCTGTGCAATATAGAAATACTTTCTTATGACTCTGGGCACATATTGGTCAAAAGTTAGGTCACTGTACACACAAGTTCCCAAATGCAAAACAACTGGATTAGTTCTCAGGAGGCATTGTCAGTTTGGCAGTTCCCTGGAGTAGATGGCTTCCCAAAGGATATGATAATGTACTTCTTGGAGTTTAGTTTCAATTCATGATTTTGGTGCCAGTTATTGTTTGAGACAAACCTTCCTGCATGATGGTTAAGTCATTTGGGGAGTCAATAACTGCTCCTAGATTGCAGTCATCTCAAACTTAGTTGGCCAAAGCCCTTTAGTATTTCATTTTACTTTTGAGATGTATATGCCAAACAGAAAAAGTCTCAGCACTGAAACCTGGGGACTCCATTGGTGACTGGTCTCTTCCCCTGTTTTGATCTCCTGCATCCTGTAAGCAAGCATACATGTATGCATTATTTGATTCACCTTCTTGGTTGTAATTATATTCCTTGTATAATACAGCACCACTTGTTAGAATGTGTTTTAAATGTGTAGTTCGGAACAGTCTTCTGGTAAGCAATGAAACAAAATGTATGAACCAATAATGACAAAACTACCCATTTCAGAAAATTTCAACCATAAAAGGCCAGTCAAACTTCTGTCATTACAGTCCACCATTATCAGTAAATATGCAAAATCTCTGCAGAAGGTAAGTCATCTAAATAATTCCACATTAAAGGGATCTGTAACTAATGAAGAGGTTGCTGCTAGCAAACAGTTTTACATTTCTCTGTGTCATCTACAAATAAAGTGCCTGTTGCCCTTGAAGAATAAATTGTCTATGCTACATTAAAAAAATGATAAGCTAGTAATTTTGCAATTGGGAATGGATGACAAACTGATAACAGAAACATAGTTACTAGGTAACTCCTCCAAAGGAGGACATTCATAAGACTGCAGCATCCACTCCCATTAAAGTACAACACAGTGCAGTATCAGCGATCCATCTGCATACTGTGGGAGTAGAACCCACAGCCATCTGCATCAAAAGCAAGTATAGTACCTGTTGTGCTACTAACAATTCAAACAACTTATCATAAGCAGAATTAAACTTCTCTTAGCCTGAAGCTCTCAACTCCTTGTAAAATCCACTTTACGATCAACTAAGTCTCTCAACTTCACAGCACAGGAAATCTGGAAAAAGCCAAAATGTATTTTTTTGGGGGGGGGGGCAAAGGCCCAAAACCAGGGACACATTTTAAATATTGCTTGTATAGTCTTAGTTGCTAAAATAGTGATATATGTTACCATGGGTAAATTGGGCCTTGGTCAGAAGATTTGAAATTTTTAACTTTGAAGGGCTACTCCATGAACCAAGGGTGGTAGGGTGGAGTTCATGC
>NC_056737.1:231034434-231036934 GCF_019279795.1 Protopterus annectens
GAGGGAGAGAAAGAAACAGTCTGAGAGAGGCAGTAAACAATAACCCTTCATTCTCCTTATTTTGGGTTGTAGAGGGAAAATGGAGCAACCCCCCCCCAAAAAATAATAAAATACAGATCTGGGGACAGTATGCAAATTCTTCATAGTTACTAGAAGTCAAGATTGAACCCTGGTGCTGTGAGGCAGAAAATTTACCTTGGATACTGTGCCCATGTCCCCTAAAATATACCTAAAAATTAGAAACTTATTTTGTCTAATAAGGACTAGTTTAGATACATAATAATATAAGATTTAGTACACTTTTAACAGATGTTGCAATTTTTCTATATATGTAGAACACAACGAGCTACCATATTAACAAAAGAGTAATCTATTCTGCCAGTGAATGTAATTATTATATAGATAAGAATTCTAATATATCTGGTGAGTATTATTTGAAAAATGTCATAAACATATCTAAGAAATATGCAAGGTCAGAATGGATATTAGAAAGGTCTATCCTTTCTAAACCTCACGAATATTCCTTTCAGCCAATCAAGGAGTAGAAAAGTAAGTGACATTCTAGATATTTTCACTAAAGACTAGAGCTGGCATGTAACACTTGTGGTGTGAGGCATTTTTCCATTTTCTTTCACCAAAAAAAAAAAAACTTGCTCTACAGTAACAACTTAAAATAGTTCTTACTTTCATGCACAAAATAGTGTGCATGTACATTTTTTTTACTCTTCTATATTTGGTGTACTGCTTGTAGTGGTTGGATTCTGACGTGACATCTATGTGAAGCATTACATGAAGGTGCACACTTAGCTCTGATACTATAATATATGATCCTTCAAATTAGCATCTTAGGTCTGGAATTCTCATGACATTAATAACCTTACCTATTGTTTTTTCAATTATTTTGTCACTATAAAAGGAAAAAAAAAACAACTTAAATGTGCACGCATGAAACCGTTACTTATATATATACAAAATGTATAAGCAGAAGCAAACATATATAAATATATATATATATATATATATATATATATATATATGTGTGTGTGTGTGTGTGTGTGTGTGTGTGTGTGTGTAACTATCAAAATGTCAAGGTGACTTACTTCGACAATTCACATCCCCGACTCGGAACGATGCTTAGAATTTTGATTCCTTCGAAGGAAAGAATCGACATTCGACCACTCACCATCCTGAAAAAAAACATCTGCAATGAGGTGGGAAATGTCCTACCATTTTGCAGGGGGTGCAAGCCACCCAGCACCCCCAATGTAGGGGGCTGCACCTCCCACACCCCCTGCTACTTATATATTGTAACTCCAAGATCCCACTACAGTGAGGAAAAGGGTAATTTTCCTGAACCCCACTGTATTGCGATGCCCTTCAAAACACCGACCCTCCAAGCTGAGAACACAGTCTCCGCATCGACATTTCACAGCCGACAGGAATTGTGTTTGCAGTGCAGTTTTGCCTCTCTACCACTCCGTGTTCATCCTTCTAACTTTCGAGGTAAGCCACCTCAACATTTTGATTGTAAGCAGATATATATATATATATATATATATATATATATATATATATATATATATTTATATATACATATATATATATATATATATATATATATATATATATACACACCTATGTACATCCTTTCAGGAGAATCATTAGAATATCTGCATACAGATCTGTGGTTCATTATAAAATAATTTTAATCTCTTTGTACTTTTTTATAGCTTCATAGGTGTGTACTGGGCTAATGGCCCTGGAGCCTTTACAAGCCTAGCCCAAAAATTGCCCTGGCGCTGTGCCAACTGATGTTAGTTCACAGTGCCTCTATCTGGTAGGGCAACTGGAGTGATCCCTGGGGTTAACTTTCTGTTACCCATCCACTCATCGAGATTTCTCTCTCTGCTTGACATTAAATGGGAAGCTTATTCACAGTATAGACAGTCTCTAGTTGATTAACCTGTCCCTCCAGCATGTTTTTTTGATTGTGGTAATGAGGTTGTGATCTCTGGAGTGTGTAGCATTGGAGGATTGGGATTTCTTTAGTTGTAGCATTTCAAGTAAGGCTGTTCAGACTTTGCTTTATAAGTCAAGCAGAGATCACCTCTAACTAGACAATAAGCGACTGAGAACAGAAGAAGCTTCTTGAGTCTGTTCATGTAGAACATGTGTTTAAGGCCTAGGATCCTTTTTGTGAGGTACTTTTGTGGCCTTTCCAACTGTTGTAGGGGTCTGGTCAGGTACACGACAAATGGAGTGTTGTATTCGATGACTGGTCTAATGAGGGATGAGTAGAGAGGGATGATGACCTCTTTCTTCCTGGATGCGAAACCTTTGATTATGAGATGTGCCATGTAGAAGGACTTTCTGACCACAGTGGCAGTGTGATGGTCGAAGGTGAGGTTGCTGTCAACTTGGGTGTCCAGATCTCTTATGGCCCCTTCAGTGTTCAATGGGCTCCCATCGATGTGGTAATTATTGGGAACTGAGTTGTTTC
>NC_056737.1:231041934-231081934 GCF_019279795.1 Protopterus annectens
AGTAGATGCCGAACAAGAGTGGTCCCAGGACTGAGCCCTGTGGGACACCACTTGTGACAGGCTTTGAGTCTGACATGGCGCCAGCAACTCTGACCCTGTGGGTTCTGTCACTTAGCCAGTTTGCAACCCATCTTGTGATGTATGGGTTTACATTTAAGCCGATGAGTTTTTCGATGATACCTGAGTGGGGTATTGTGTCGAAGGCCTTTGCCAGGTCGAGGTAGGCTGTATGGGCTGCCTTGCCCTCATCAATGGCTTTGGTGACTGTTTCAAAAAAGTCAACCAAGTTTAAGAGGCATGATCTGCCTTTGACAAAGCCAAACTGGGATGGATCCAAAGTCTGCAAGTTCCCTATGTCTTTATTTATGAGTTCTATTATGATCCTCTCCATGGCTTTGCAGATAAGGCTTGTCAAGCTAATGGGATGGTAATTTCCAGGGTCGGTGGAGGCACCGCCCTTATGAAGTGCTGTGCGCCACTCCTTGGGTACTTATCCTGAGGTGAGGCTAAGATTAAACAGCTGTCCTAACTGCGGGTTTAATTCCTCATTGAGTTCGTGGAGCACACAGCCGGGGACACCATCCGGTCCCAT
Organism: Protopterus annectens; assembly: GCF_019279795.1. NCBI lineage: Eukaryota > Metazoa > Chordata > Ceratodontiformes > Protopteridae > Protopterus > Protopterus annectens. The sequence continues at coordinate 231,042,527 of NC_056737.1, forward strand.
GGATGCTGTGTTTTTTGCCTTGGAGAGAGCAGTTCTCACCTGGGCGTTGGAGATGTTTGGGGGGCTACAATCCTCTGGTATAGATATCTCTCCTTTTGGGGGGGGGAGGGGGGGAGAAGTTTACACTGAACCTGTCAGCCAGTATGTTGGCAATGTGTGTAGGTTCAGTAATCTTCACATCATTTTGAACTAATTCCCAGCATATCTGGGAGTTTCCTCCTAGGTTTCTAACATAGCTAATGAAGGCCTTATGATTGTCTTTTGAGTCCTTGGCGATTTTTCTCTCAAAATTTGCCTTGGATGATTTTATGAGAGCTCTTAGTTTTTTACTTATAATGATCAAAGGTGTCTTACCTTTCAAGGATTTTGCTCTATCTTGTAGTAGCTTCCTCCTTTTATTGTAGAGCTTGTTTATGGCTGGGGTCCACCAGACTGGACGCTTGCCTTTGGTACAAAGAGTCTTAGTTTTGTTTGGGATTGCCTGATCCATGCAGTCCTGTAGGTACTGGTAGAAGGCATTTGTAAGTGATTCAGCGGTTTGAGTAATGTTTACCACTGGCTCAGGGGACTTAAAGGAGACCACACTAGTTTTTAGAAGTGTGAAGTCGGCTTTTGAGAAGTTTTTCACTGTGGTCTTTTTTATTTCAGGTGGGGGCGGGATGAGGACCTCCAGCGAGATTAGTTTGCGATCTGATCTCACCAGTGAGGGGTATACTTCCGGTGTTGAACATTGTGATCCCATGTTCGTAGTTATGTTTGTAATTATAAGCTTCTCAGCCTGGACATCCAGCAGCCATACCCCCTCTGTATCCTGTAGATAAAGTATAGCCCCTGACTTCCTTTATTAGTACCTCCCCTTGCTGAACAGATCGTCTTATTTAGTCCTAGACCAGCCTACCCAGAAAGTACTACTGTTGTAAAACATTTCCCTGTCCACTAGGTGGCAACCTTATCCAGTCCCTATCTTTTGCCAATCCCACTATCCCAGAAAATACTTCTTTTACAGTCTGTTGTCTAAACCATGCTACTATCATTCTTTCATATACCTCTTGTTTTGCTGTAATCATCCACTATCCTCCTTCCACTCTACTTCTTATTCATTCTATACCTACCTCAACTTAACTTACCTTTAGCAGTCAGCATTCCACTGATTGTATACCTTGGCTGTTTCACTCCCTTGTCTCTACCTGCTCCGTTCACCCTGCGGGCTTACTCCGGTCCCCTACCCTGCTCCCAATTCCCACACACCCCCAGTGCTCCTACATTTATTCCTTTAACCACACCCCATCACATCTGCTCCAATCTAGCAGCCCACCTTATTAGCACTCCCAACCCTCCTTGTTACATCACCTGTTGATATTACCTTACCTCCCAACCCACCTTGTTACATCTCCTCACCTGTTGATACTACCTTACCTCTCATTTTATTCCACTTTTTTAAACTAATATAATGGCTATATTACCCATCCCAAGGCAAATAAATCTATTACTCTTGGCCCCACTCTTACCTCCTCTAACTATTGCCTATCTGCTAACCTCCTATGAGCAACCATTATACCCAAACCTTCTCCTCCTCTCCAAATTCACCTCCAAAGGTTCATAGGTTAGTACGAGGCTAACTGCCCTTTTCTGCCATTTGAAGCCTAGCCAGTTACCCCATGTGAGAATCAAACCCTGCACCTTGTGTCTTTAAGGTAAACACCTTAACCATTATGTCATCCTCCCACACAAACGCCACACAACTACTAGCCATCTCCCAAAACTACATAAACATCATGTCTAGACCCTGCTATCTGCAAATCAAATATCATAGACTGGCCCACATCAAGTATATCAATCTAAATGTTAGGAAATCACCTTACTATTATTGTAAGCTTCACAACCCTATAAATAGAATATACCTCCACTCTTTACTAGACGGGGACATTCATCCAAACCCCGGCCCAAACAATACTCTTGCCACTGAACAAAGCAACCCTAACATCGCTAGTACCCAAGCCCCTACCAGACCTTCTAACTCACTCTATATAGCACATCTCAACATATGTAGCATTAACAACAACATTGCCCACCTCCATACCCTCCTAGATGTCCACCTATTTGACATCCTATGTTATCTGAAACATGGCTAAAACATACAATAAAAAACAATGAAGTCACCCCACTTGGTTATAATATCCTGAGACTAGACCGCACAGCCAAAAAGAGGGGGGGGTAGCAATCCTTTTTAAAGCAGAGCTACAAGTTACCACAGCAAACCTTAGACCACCTTTAGACAATAATGTTGAAATCCTCATTTCTAAATTTCAGGTCATGTAAATCCATATATATCATTTGTATCTACCTTCCTCCTGGAAATAACATTAATACCCTTGAAAATATCCTTAACTGGCTTTCTATTAGTCTCCCACAAGAAACTATAGTCCTTGGAGACTTTAATATCGACTGGAAGTCCTGTAGTACTGCACACCCTACCACCCATATTAACCTATATGGCTTCTCACAAACTATTACGTCCCCAACCAGGATTAATAAACCCAATAACATAGAAAGTACCTTAGATTGGATTCTTAGGGATTGGGAGGGTGGCCTAATGGTTAAGGTGTTTGCCTTACAAACACAAGGTACAGGGTTTGAATCTCACAGGGGATAACTGGCTAGGCTTAGAAATGGCTCGCAAGGGCAGTTAGCCTATTACTAGCCTATGAACCTATGAACCTATAATACTCCTCATCAAACATACAAATTAGGAATCCTCCCAGATGATCTAAGTGTCCACTCACTAACTTATATTATCAGACATAAAACCAGCCTAACTTACCCAAATACTTTCAGGATAATACGGACCAAAAAACATTTTAACCCTAAACCTTTCCAAACAGAAGTCAATCAGTGTAATTGGTAACCACTAAAATCCCACCCCACTAGATGAAGCAGTACAATACTTTAATTCCACATTCTTAGCCATCCTTGACCACCACACCACATCACGCTCTATTAGCGCATGGCTCTCAAAAGCTACTAGGCAAAAAATCCTTCTCAGTAAAAAACTTCTCGAAAGCCGACTTCACACTTCTAAAGACTAGTGTGGTCTCCTTTAAGGCCCCCAAGCCGGCGGAAAACAGTACTCAAGCCGCTGAATCACTCACAAATGCCTTCTACCAGCACCTGCAGGACTGCATGGATAAGGCAATCCCAAGCAAAACAAAGACTCTCTGTACCAAAGGCAAGCGTCCACTCTGGTGGACCCCAGCCATAAACAAACTCTACAACAAAAGGAGAAAGCTACTACAAGATAGAGCAAAATCCTTAAAAGGTAAGACACCCTTGATCACTATAAGTAAAAAACTAAGAGCTCTCATAAAATCATCCAAAGCAAATTTTGAGAGAAAAATAGCTAAAGACTCAAAAGACAATCATAAGGCATTCTTTAGCTATGTTAGAAACCTGGGAGGAAACTCCCAGATATGCTCAGAACTAGTCAAAAATGATGTGAAGATTACTGATCCTACAGACATTGCCAACATACTGGCTGGCAGGTTCAGTGCAAACTTCTCCGGCCCCTCCCCGCGAAAAGGAGAGATATCTATACCAAACGATTGCAGCCCCCCAAACATTTCCAACGCCCAAGTTAAAACTGCTCTCTCCAAAGCGAAAAACACAGCATCCCTGGGACCCGACGGTGTCCCGGCTGTGTGCTCCACGAACTCAATGAGGAATTAAACCCACAACTAGGACAGCTATTTAATCAAAGTCTTACCTCTGGATATGTACCCAGGGAGTGGCGCACTGCAACTGTGGTCCCACTTCACAAAGGCGGTGCTTCCACCGACCCTGGAAATTACCGGCCTATTAGCTTGACAAGCCTTATCTGCAAAGCCATGGAGAGGATCATAATGGACCTCATAAATAAAGACATAGGAAATTTGCAGACCTTGGATCCAACCCAGTTTGGCTTTGTCAAAGGCAGATCATGCCTTTTAAACTTGGTTGACTTTTGAAACAGTCACCAAAGCCATTGATGAGGGAAAGGCAGTCCATACAGCCTACCTGGATCTGGCGAAGGCCTTCGATACAATACCTCACTCGGGTATCATTGAAAAACTCAGCAGCTTAAATGTTAACCCATACATCACAAGATGGGTTGCAAACTGGCTGAGTGACAGAACCCACAGGGTCAGAGTTGCTGGCGCCATGTCAGACTCAAAGCCTGTCACAAGTGGGGTCCCACAGGGCTCAGTCCTGGGCCCACTCTTGTTTGGCATCTACTTTTCAAGTACAAGCAAACACAGGAGGGTTATGGCTGACAAAGTTTGCAGATGACTGCAAACTGGGAGCCATAGTAGAAAACACATCTGACACAGATATCCTTCAGAAGGGTCTCGCAGAAACGGATAACTGGTGCCAGAGCCATGGCCTAAAGTTAAATGCCAAAAATGCATAGTCATACCCTTCGGGAAAAACAAGGTTACCCCTAGCTACCAAATAGGTGGCAATCCACTGAGCACAGAAGAAGTTATCAGGGACTTGGGGACCCAGGTTGATTGTAGTCTGTCATTCGACACCCATGTAGCTAAAGTAGTTAGGAAGACCTTCTACATTGCCCACCTTATCATGAAGGGATTCTCATCTAGATCAAGGGAGGTCATGGTCTCCCTTTACTCATCACTCATCAGACCAATGATTGAGTACAATGCCCAATTCGGAATGTATCTGACCCGACACTTGCAGCAGCTGGAGAGACCACAAAAGTTCCTCACCAAAAGGATAAAGGGTCTCAAAAATCTGTCCTATGCTGCCCGACTGAAAGAACTCCAGCTCTATTCAGTCGCTTACCGATTGCTCAGAGGTGACCTTTGCCTAACATACAAGGCCATGTCAAACCCAGATTTGATGAATATGCTTCACCTCAAAAAATCTAGATCCACCAGAGCCACAAGGGCGGAGACTTAAACCTCGACACGGCTATTAATAGGACGTGCTGGAGGGATAGATTCATCACCCAAAGACTCCCTATGCTGTGGAACAAAATCCCGGTATATGTGAGGCAGAGCACCTCGCTGGCCTTGTTCAAGAGAAATCTTGACCAATGGATGGGAGATCGCAAATATACCCCAGGGATTACCTCAGTGTCACTGCTCGACAGAGGCACAGCAAAATAATGGGTATAGTTCCCCATACTTAAGGGGTGGCGTAAGCCACAAAACGATGGGCTAGGCTTGTAAATGCCCTCGGGCAGATAGCCTAGTATGAACCTATGAACCTATGAACCTATAAATCCTGGGCAAAATGGTGTACTACTGAGAATCCTACAGACCAACAAAACTTTAGACAACTTAGAAATAATACAAAAAAAGCTATCCACTTAGATAAAAAAAACTTTTACTTCCAACTACAGCAAACTTACCAAAAGAAACCACAAAAGTTTTGGACTAGCATTAACAAACTACTACACCCAGGACAATCTATCACACCAAACCCACAAGGCTCTAACCTTGAGAATCCACACAAACTGCCAACACCTTCAATTCCTTCTTCACAGATGCCATCCAAACTCTTGCTAGTCAATTATCTCCAGGTACCTCAAATCTGCCTATTTCTACTACTACCCCACTTCCATCATTTCAGTTACAACCAGTTTCTACTTCCTTCATTTGCTCCCTTCTCCAAAAACTAAAACCTACCACCCCCTCAGCTGACCAACTACCAGCAGAATACCTGAAAAAAGGAGCTAAAGCCATAGCCTATCCCATCTCCATACTGATCAACAGAGCCATAAGTGAAGGAACCATCCCAACTATCTGAAAAATCTCTCACATTATCCCCCTACATAAAGGTGGGAACTCTAACGACTTTCCAAACTATCGTCCTATAGCATTACTCTCTCCACTGGCAAAAATAATGGAAAAATGCATCCATAAGCAACTACTTAACCACCTAATCCAAAATAACTTACTTGCCAACTGTCGACATGGATTTAGACCATTCCACAGTACTACCACTGCCCTGCTATCCTTTACAGACTGCATTAACAAAAACTGCAACAACAATATTCTTTCCTCTGCAGTCTTTATTGATTTATCTAAAGCAAAATAAATGGTTAATCACCAGCTACTGTTAAATATACTGAAATCCCTTTCACTTGAACCTCTAGCCATAGACAATAGACAGCAGGCTGTGTTATGGGATAATAATCTATCTATACACCTCCCCATTTCCCTCAGTGATCCTCAGGGCTCCATATTAGGCCAATTCCTATTTTCCATTTTTATTAATGACCTACACTCAGCAATTCCTCAAGCCACCTGTATTCAATATACAGACGACTCCACAATAACTTGTTCAGCCACTTCTCCATCTGAACTACAGTCCCTTACCCAAAAAGCATTTAATACAGTAGAACAATGATTTTTTAAACTGCTGCCTCCTCCTAAATCCCCAAAAAACTAAACTTTTACTTTTCACTCCAACCGAAAGTCCACCCCAGCATATTTCACACTCATATCTAATAATGGTATTCTCATATCTCCTGACCCAACCACTAAACTCTTAGGAATAACAATAGATAGCAACCTTAACTTTGATACTCATATTAACAACACAATAAAAACAGTCAACAAGAAATTTGGGTTCCTCTATAGAATCAAACCCTTTCTTACACCGTTAGCCAGGACCGCTATAGCCCAAACTCACTTAATCTCCACTCTGCTCTATGCTTTGCCTATATACACTAATCTTTCAAAAAACAACCTCAACAAACTGGCAATCTCCTATAATAATATTGCTAGATTTGCCACTTGCTCTCTTTTTAGAACTCATCAGTGTCTTAATCTAAAGCAACTAGGATGGTTAGAGTTTCAAAATCAGCTTCAATTTCACCAGCTTGCTATTGCCCATAAGGCCCTGTATCAACCCACCAATACTCCAATACTCTCTAGCCTCATTATCCCTTACAACAATCTTAAATATTTATGCTCCTCAAATAAACTACTTATTTGTACTAGCAGATTCAACAACTTGGCAGGAGACTCTCTGTTCTCTAATACTGTTGGAAAGCACTGGAACCTACTACCCACTGAACTCTTATCTTTGTCCTCAATAACACTTTTTAAACAGAAACTAAAACTATTTCTCAGTACAGATTGATTATGCCCCTGTACTTACCCTGACTAACTCTTTTTCTTTATACTAATGAACACTTTTCACCTTTTACTCTTCTGTACTAACTACAGACTTATCCTTAAAGAACCAGAGAGACCACAATATTGCAATTTAAATCTATGTATATATGTATATAGTAACATCTTTTATATACATTACCTTAAATGTTTGTGTTATGTTCGCTATGAGTATTGTATTTTTATTAACAACAGCTGTGTTAAGCTTGGACTGTTGCAACATTCTTTATTGTATTGTGTGTGTTGGAGCTTTTCTCCCTAAGCCTCTACTGAAAATGGACATGTATCCAGTTAGATCAGCCCGGTCAACAAATGTAAAATAAAATAAATAAATAAAACAAAATAAATAATGGTTTCCATCTGCAGAGTCACACAGGAAAGGAAATATTGAGTTGAGTGTGAGTAACCAGTTGCTTGCTGAAGCAGTAGAGAGTTGTAGGCCAAGCCAGCCCATTAGTGGAATCAGAAATACTGTTTTGAGGCAGATTAAATTAGGGACACTGGAAAGAATTTTTTTTAGTAAGGGCTTAAATGAATGACTGTTAGGTAATGACCTGAAAGGGACTGGGATGGAGTTCCAAAATCTGGCCTCTTAAATTGGAATATAAACTGTGTCCTATAGATTTTTTTTGGTTTATAAATTTCAAGTAGTTGTTTAGCTGAGTGAAGGGATTGATTTGGAAGATAGTGGTGGAGGATGTTGCTGATAAATGGGCAGAGAGAAGGGCTGCGTGCTATTTTGTGTACTAGCAGTAGTTACATGAATGATAGATAACAGGGTAATTGAAGGCAATTTACTGATTTAAGAAAAGAGTGCTGATGAATATGGGAAGGTTGACTGACTGCAAATCTAGCAACTTTATTATAGCTGCCTTCTAGTTTGGATTTTAAAGAGGATTTTAGATTGGTCAAGACCATACCTTTTAAGTGTACCTCATTATGAGGAACATGCCTCATCTGTGGTCTTAAAACGTTCATGTTCCTCAAAGTTCCACATTAAAAGAGTCTGTCACACATTCAGTGTTAGGCATTTTGTATAACTAATAAACAGGGCAAATAGAACTAAATCATGTTAAGTCATTAAAAATTCTATAAGTAAAAATAACACATTTTAAACATCATATGAGCTTCCTAGCTGAAGTTGCTGGTAACCTGTTAGCAATTTTTTTTGCCGATTTGTTCCACATTATAAGAGATAATGTTCCTCATTTTGTTAAGGAAGGTTGAGAGCTATGGTCAAGATGGGAGATCTATAAAGAAGAGAAGAAAGTAAAAAATATGTGTTGGCTATGTTTTTCTATTTAGGCTTATAAGAAATGTCTTAACTCTAGAAAGCATACCTATTTTTGTTGATTTTTTAATAAGTTTTTTGTATGTACAGATCAATGTTTAGATTACTATCTATTCTTATACCTAAGAGTCTAGCATGAGAAATATCTTGTGTCAGTACTCTTTAGAGAGGAGACTGATTTTTTTGAATATGAGACTTAGGAAAAATTAATATAGCTTGTTTTTGGTTTGGAGGGTGGATTCAGCAAAAGTTGAGCATTCAAAGGCCAACCTTCCACTGAGTTATAGAGTTACAGCCATCTTGCGTGATAGTCTGTAGCTTGGGTAGGCTGTCGGAAGAACAGATTAGAGTGGAGTCATCTGCATATTGTATAAGTAAATACTTATTGAAAAGATGTGTAAAGTCTGTTTATGAAAATGTTTAAAAGGAGAGGAGTTTGAGGTAAGAATAGCTATACAGTCTATAAAATAGCATTTGAATATAATAGCTCTTTCTAAGTAAAATAGGCTAGGGTATGGGTTATGGGCACTGTTAGTACCAGGGTGTAAGGTTTTTTTGCTTTGATTTGTTTTGCTATGGAGAACCAAAATGTTCTAGGATTATGTTTTTGATTGTTTTGAGGATCACAGTAGTACTGTATCTTATTGTTAATTAGTTGCCTTTGTGTGCAGTTGAGGAGTTTTTGTAGTGTTGTGGGTTCTGAGAAGATTTGTATTTTTGCCATTCTTTCCATACCTCTTCTCTGCTGTTAATCAGACTTCTACTGTGAATGAATAGGCAGCGCATGGTTAGACTTTACTCTCTTCCTTCTCAAGGGATGAGGCTGTTCAGGGTATTTAAAAAATGGTAATGATTGTATATATGGCAGCATCTAGTGGTAGGTTTTTGATGATGGACCAGTTAAAAGATTTTAGTGTGTCATTAGACACGTTGCCATTAAATTGAGAAAGGTTATAGGTCTCCCTATATAGTTATTTTTGGGGTGGTAGGAGATAAGTCTGTGGATATATATATATATATATATATATATATATATATCTATATACGGGTTCATGTCTATGGATCGACAACTTACTATATCGACATCCACTTCACCATCTAAAATAATCGACACCGCAAATCACGGACATTTAACAGGTAAGAGATTTAAATTTAGCTAATCATGCCTACCAGACATGCATAACACTGCCATACTTACTAAAACATGGTAGGCATGATTAGCGAAATTTAAATCTCTTACCTGTTAAATGTCCGTGATTTGCGGTGTCGATTATTTTAGATGTCGGTGAAGTGGATGTCGATATAGTAAGTTGTCGATCCATAGACATGAACCCATATATATATAATATATATATATATATATATATATATATATATATATATATATATATATATATTTATATATATAAAAATTCTTGGAGGACACCTAATGAACCATATTAGCTAGGATCAGAGACCAGAATCCAGTCTAAATTGGCACCACTATTTTTGGCCGTGTTGTGGCAAACATGGGAAGTAATAAGTTATGTAAATCCATGTAAGTTAATAGTAGTACTGGAATGCTTTGATGTAAAGTTTTGCCAATTAATAGTGACATCTCCAAAAATAGTTATGGATAATATTACATATCCAATCTCTGCTGTTAATCAGACTTCTACTGTGAATGAATAGGCAGGGCATGGTTAGACTTTACTCTCTTCCTTCTCAAGGGATGTGGCTGTTCAGGGTATTTAAAAAATGGTAATAATTGTATATATGGCAGCATCTAGTGGTAGGGAGGAGGAGTGGAAGGATTGGGTGAGGAGACAGAACCAGGATTAAGGTGGCTATCAAAAGCAGTACTAATCTGAAATATTAGTACCTGGGAGAATATACATAACAATTATGCAGATAACGTTTTGGTTATCTGGTTTGAGAAAAGATATACATAGTTTTTCAGTGTTGAATTTTGTTCGGGTTTTAGTAAGGGGAGAGAATATTAGAGAACTGGGAGAGAGGATTGCCACACCACCTGCTTCTTTATGAAGTTTGTCAGAATGAATGTCATCATTGGGGAAATATTTCTGAGTCTTTTATCTAAGGTTTCAGCCATGTTTCAATGATTGTGACAATATCTGGGGAGTATTGTGAGATCCAGTAATAGCATTCAGTAACTTTAATTTTCATACTACACATGTTTATAGAAATAATATGCAATTGTTTACAAGAAAGTAAAGTAGCCATTGGAGATGGGAGGAGTGGAAGGATTGGGTGAGGAGACAGAACCAGGATTAAGGTGGCTATCAAAATATTGTATGATGTTTTTATAGTATAGATGGGCCTGTAAAAGTTTAGTAAGGTGATGTTTAATCTATATTTAGTTTTCTTTTGGTAAAAGGATGGTTAAGTATTTTAGATGTACATAGGTATCAAAGGTTCATAGGAATTACTAGGCTAGTGGCTTAAGAGCCCTTATAAGGCTAGTCATTACTATCCGAATTTTACCCAATTTTTAATCCTTAAGGGCTAGAGGCTAGCTTGGGATTTGTGCCTATGCCTTTGAGTATTTCACAGACTGCCCTTGCCCATAAGGGACATGGATGCCATCCCAGGAGTTAATTTATGATTCTCCATCCATTGATCCAAACTGCATTTGAAGAGGGTCATTGAAGGGCTCTGCTTTATGTGAATAGGAAGCCTGTTCCAGAGAAGGGGTAATCTCTGAGACACATATCTGTTTCTCCACCAAGTTTTGTTCATGTCACAGACCAAGTTTACATCCTTAGATTGGGTGAGCCCTATGAGCACTGCACCTATGGAAAAAAATACAGGCAGTTAGAAGAACAAGAAAGATAATTGATAAACAAAGCAAGGCATCCCAGGGTCAGTACAGTTTATTTCTCGTGTATCATTCAAAAGATTACAAGTGAGTATAGCACTTTATATACTCATTTAACAGATGCAGTTGTGCCTCTTTAGACATACATTGTGTCCTGAATTGGTCATGCAGTTATTTTAAAAATGCTAGTGCAATAGGTTTTCCTTTTTTTGTAACAAGTACAGATGCAAGCATTTCTTGCTTTAGCTTTGTCATATGTTCTTACCTATTGATTATTTTACTTTTATAATAAGAAAGACTATTTATTATTGTTACAGCTGCAGTTAATATTTACATTATTATTGTTGGATAATTCAGAATTAATGAAAGTTTACAACTTACAAAGTAAAGCAAAAGCTTAATAAAAATGCCATATAAATTCTGCAGCATGTATGTATTTGCAAGGCACAATATCTGCTTTTACAAATCATGTATTTTACATTATTTTTATTGTTTACACATATGGTTTAGGAATGTCTTGATAGAAATGGAAAATTACAGATTAATATATGTTTATGGAAACTTTTAATAGAAGAGCTATTCCATGCTGTTACAATACATCAGAGTGTGTCAGTGTGTGACCCTTGTTCCAGTCTGTTGTGACCTTTTCATGCTATTTATCCCTAACAGAAAGCTGAGTTGACAATTCTAAAAACTACTGTGAAGTATTATAGCTGTCTATAATCTGTCATCTGACATCTGATTATTAGAGGAATTATTTTCAACATAAATATTTATTCATATTGATAAGTGTGCCTTGATAGAGGAATTATTCATAAGCACTATCTTATCTTGGCTGATGCCCTTTTAGCCAGGCATTGTATTTCCATGCAGCTTTATAGTCATGATTTCAGTCACTGGCATTCACATAAAAGATTGTTCCCACATGCTGCCAAGGAAGATTTCATAAGCTGGTGTCTCAAAATTATTTGGGATCCCAATGCTATAACAGTTCACCTGAACAGACTTGAGGACTCACATTTGTTGATTTTATTCAGGGAATATTATCAAGCTTCATTGGTTCAGAGTATTTCATAAATTGTGCGATACCTTGGACCTGATGCACTTGGTCCACTGTCAAAACCTGTATTGCTTATCTTCTTACACATTCAATACCGCACTTGATGACAACAATTATTAGGCTTATACATCCTAAAATATCAACTATGAACAGTATAAGCTGCATTATTTTTCCTCCCTAGCCACTGATAGAACCACTCAGCCAAGGGAACCATGTTTCTTTTTCTATTTTTGCTTTTTGAGCAATTTCCTTAATTAGATTGAGGTGACTCCTAATTTCAGGTTCATTATCAGGAATATAAGTACAACTTTCATCTCCTATCAATGCAAAAGTACCTCCTTTACTAACAAGGACAAAATCTAATCACATGCAGTTCTGTAAGACCATAGTTCTCATGGCAGTAATTTCTAGAGTAACTTCTTCTATTGCATTGAATGTAGCATTACTCAATTCCTCCAATAATCATGCCAATTTTCTAATTTCCCAAATAATATTTCTGCTCCATAGAATGGAAAAGTTGCTGCTTCTGCAAGGACATCATCTCCTACTACCATTTTTTATGTTAATATGACATTTTAATCTAACATTTCTAATATTAGAATTAGGCAATGTTGTAGTATGCCTAATGGATGGAATGACATGTCCCAAATAACACAATCCATTTAATTTCTTAGGAAGGCATTTGTAGGCTCTTTTACCACATATGTAATATATGCCTAAATGAAAAAATGTAGACAAACTTTAGAAAACAGAAAAAACAGAGTGCAAAGCAGTCCGGATAACCAAAGCCTTAACGCAATTTAATAATCCACTTTAAAAACAGCGTTTTCGCTACTTAAACAATGTAGCTTCATCAGAGGCAAACAAACACAGAAAAAGGCGCCAAACAAAATTTATACTAGTGGCAGCCTAATTAAAATCAGCTGGAGTATGTTACATCACTTCCTTGCATAGCTAAAATGTCAACAAATACATGTTACTAGGGCACATTAAGCTAATAGCTGTAACATCATTAAACACATTAAAAATACTATTTGGACATATAAACCTTAATGAAAAAGGGGTTAATATGTTGTGAAAATATTATAAAAAATATACATGTTATAAAAAACATTCTAAAAAATTCTTAAACATTTTTATTTGTTATGTTGAAAAATCTATTAAGATTATTTACTTAAATTCATAATGCATGTTTTAATTCATTGCCTAAAGCATTTTAAATTTATGTATAACTAAAAACAATGTACGTGTATGTACAAAACATACTATATATCAGGACTAATCTTTAACCTGGACTGTACATTGGTTATAAAGACAAAATGCTAATAACAATATAAAGGAATAAATTAGGGAATAAATTGAACCCAACTATTGATAGCATAGCTTATCAACGGAGGTAAGATCTATATTTCAATATCGGTGCAATATTGCAGCTTTCATTTAAGCCAGGTGTATTAAAGGCATCTAATTTGAGCTGCCATTGCAATTCCAAAATTTCTAAAAGTACAGAAATAGGACCTCCCCTGATGGATTTATATTTGCAATCGATGCCCATAAATACAAAACTATGTCCTTGGTTAGAGGAAACATGCTTGGCAAGAGCATTTTCACATTTGTTATTCCTTATTGCATATATATGCTGATATATGCGCTCTCTGAATTTTCTGTCCGTCTTTCCTACATAGAAAGATGGGCAACAGACACAGAGAGCGACATATATAACAGATTTTGTGTTGCAATCAATTCTACTGTAATATATGCCTGCTCAAATTGGAACCATTCATGTAACCCAATGTTTAGTTTTAGCTTTTTTAAATGTCCAGCAAGTTTTATTACTGAAACCTTCAAAACATTGTTCACTGGTATTTCAGGTAGCATGAATAATACTACAAGAACTTTTCTCAACAAATGGGTGATTACTTGTTCCTTTTCTTTATAAACAAACATCAGCAGTTACATTTGTATGGACAAGCCTCAAGAAAGAGCATGTCTTTGTGATAGAGTTATTTCTTGGAATCCACTCTTGGTTTGTGAGGTTCAACATTTCCAGAAGGATAAATGGAATAGGTCGTAATGGAATTTCACTGTTTACGTCTTGTGGTATCTCAGCACAGATCCAGCATTGTTTAGCATTTACATTCTGAGTACATTTGCAGTGATTTGGTAAAGGTATTGAAGCCCTCTTTTTTTTGTGGTTGAGGAGTAAAAACTAGTCAGAAACATTTTCACGATTCAATATTTTCCTTGAAATTACCTTAAGAGAAAAGAATCATGTTCTTATTAGTCTTATCTGATATTGTGTTCCTTTATATCAGTTATTACATTCATAACTCATTCAGTCTCCCCTCCATTTTAATCTTTTAACATGATCTTTATGAATCCAACCAGTTTTTGGTGGCTGATTTTTATATGGCTGGACTTGTACAGCCACTAATCCCACTTTGGTAAACAATGTAGGGTTCTATCCATCTTGCATCCCATTTGTTTGTGTTTACTAACTGCCAGACAATTACAAGATCTCCTTGTTCCAATTGTACCGCTCTCAATTCCCAAATCTCATTTTGCTTACAAAGTTCTTGGTTATGGGCTTGTCCAGTTTTCCAGACTCTTCCTTTTGCTTAACTAATTTGGCCTTGGAGCTGTTCCCACAATTTTGTTTCTTCTAATGGTATCCCATAAGGGATTTTTCCTGCTTGCAAATTTATAGGTCGACCTGTCATTAATTCATGTGGAGTTAACCCACATCCTTGAGGAGAATTTCACATCTTAGTCAAACTATTGGGTAAATGTTTTAGCCAATGATTCCCATACTCAGAAATCATTTTCTTTAATCCTTCCTTTAGAGTTCTGTTAGCTCTTTTGACTTTTCCAGACCTCTGGTGATGGTAAGGAGTATGAAACCTTTGCTTAATTTCTCAAGTTTTGCACATTTGTTTTGTCACTTTTCAGTAAAGTGAGTCCCTTGATTACTATGTATTTTTCAGGGTACTTCCCATACTGGAATGAGCCTTTAACTTATTATTCTAACTACTGAGTTGGCATCTTCCTTTTTTGTTGGATGAGCTTTCATCTGTCAAAGTAAGAAACAAAATCCTCCTGGTGCTGTGGGAAGAGGTCTTACAAAATCCATTTGTACCCTTTCCCAGGGTCCCCATACTTGTGGGAGTCTATAGTGTTTTCTTCTATTTTGTTTTTCTACATTGTGCATGGTATATGTAGCACATATAACTATATGATTTTGGATATCTGTTCCAATTCCTTCCCATTTAAATATAGAACTAACAATTTGTTGTAGTCTTTCCCTTCCTGGATGACCTAGGACATTATGGTAATAAGTTAAAAACAATTTTCCTTTTTTAGGCTCAGTTGTTTGTACTCTATGTAAAGGACCTTTCTTGAATTCTTCTGGTACTGACCAAAGTTCTGGAAATCTAAACCATTTCCATTAATTTCCTTGTATTATTTCAAACTCTTCTATTTTCTTTTTCTTGATGTTTGGCTGTCCTCTCATAATTTTTACTAAGCTTCCTAACTCCTGATTATCTTTGTTTGTTTTTGCATTTATAGTCATATGAGCACCTTGTTTAAATTCAGGACCCTATAATGGCTTAATTTCATTTGTTCCTATTACTGTTAATCCACATACAGTAGGTGTTATGATAATCCCATCACATTGGATTTGGGTGATTTTACCTACCTCACTTTCCACTCTATGTTCATATTCTGTACAATGATCTTTACAGAAGTATGCTGTACAATTTAAAGGTAAAGGATTTAAAGGTAAGTCTATTTGTATTTGGCACTTATTCAAAATATTTTGTATGATTTCCCTTGTTTGTTTTTCTTCCATGTTATTTACCACCTATGCCCAGTATTGTGGAACATTTTGTATTGGATATGTTTGTTTAGAGTCAAGGGCTCCTTCTTTTGCTAGCTGGTCTACTATATTTGTAGTATGACTGTGCACTTCATTTTTGGTGTGAGCTTTTACCTTAGTTATAGTCACTGTAGAAGGATTGTCATCTTTTATCAAACACCAAATTTCTGTCAACACTTCCTGATGACTGATTGGTTTACCATCAGCTGTAATCAAACCTCTCCTTACCCAAATGGGAAGAGATGATGCTAAAACTCAGACTACATATTCACTGTCTGTATAAATGTTTACAGGTCTAAGCAATAACAAGGCTTGTTTAACTGCTTCTACTTCACCTCTTTGTTCTGAGCATCCACCCGGGAGACTACCTTTCTTGTGTTCTTTGGTCTTTGCATTGTATATTGCTCATCCTGTCACATAACACCCTCTTTCAGAGCTCCAGTATCTGGATCCATCTGTATACAATTCTGGTGCTCCTTCAATAATTTGAGTGCCCACCCTTAAGTGTTCCTCCTTATTTTCCAAGTCAGGACATTCATGAGATTCCCCTTGGTAAATAAACGGTTCTGGTAAAAACTTAATCCGAGGCATTTCTACTCTGATTCCTCCTTCCTGACGTGCAAACCTTGTAGGGATTCTACCACGTTGTGCATTATTAATGCCCTTTGGATTTCCTTCTAACATGTATTTCACTGGGGTATGTTTGCTCTGTAGCACAACTGGAGAGCCCTGAATCATATGGCGTGTTACTTCAGTAGACCATTCTGCTATGATGGCTTGATTTTTACAGTCTCTCATTCCTTTCTCAACTGGACTCATAGCTCAGTAATAATGACCCAAAACCTGATACTGAGATCCTCTCTTTTACAACACTATGGCTATTATAGTTAGACCATTATGTCCAAACTGTATGATGAACTTTTTATCTCTTTCTGGGACATTCAAAGCAGATGCAGAAATGAGTTCTTCTTTGACCTTAGAGAAAGCTGCTAGTGACTCATCATTCCAGTTGAGAGGTTCATCTCCCTTTTTGTTTCTTTTAAGCATATCAGTCAAGGGTTTTGTTTTTCCTGCATAATCTGGCGTCCATTCCCTTGAAAATCCAAACATTCTTAGGGCTTGCCTTAACCCAGTCATGGCAACTGGAATTGCTAACTGTCTGATCAATGGTAACTGGAATTGATAACTGTCTGATCAATTGATTTTTGTCTTCACTAACGCTTCTTTGTCCTGCTGATACCGTGATACCTAAGAAGGTAACAGAATCTTTCATAAACTGACTCTTTTTTAGGGTTCAGTTTTAATCCTCCTTGTCTTATTGCTTGGAAAAATTCTGCTAGTGCATTTAAGTGCTGCTTTTCAGTTTCTGTTCCTACAAGTATGTCATCCACATATTGAATAATAGAAGGTCTACATTCTAGTGGTTTTAGTATTTCCTACTTTACATGATGAAAAACTGTTGGAGCATTATGGAAGTCCTGAGGCATTCTTGTCCAAGTATATTGTTGACCTTCTACAGTAAAAGCAAATTTCCATTGTGAGTCTTTATCCATAGTAATACTCCAGAAACCATTACTCACATCTAAGTGAAGAAAATTTTCATTTTTTTCCTGAATCTGAGAATAAGATCAGGCATGCTTCCTACTATTGGCAGATAATGAGGTATCACCTTATTAAGTTATGTGTAATCAACAGTAAGATGATAACCTCCATCTGGTGTCTGTACAGGCCAATATGGACTGTTAGCTAGTGAATTATTTTTTCCTCACTACCCCTTGAGCTTCTAAAGTTTTCCCAGTATTTAGTATTGCCTGTTCTGTCTCTTTCTTTACTAGATATTGTTTTATAGGTTTCTTGGGACTGCCGCTTACTTTAAGAATAAAGTTAGGGACTTGTCCACAATCATTCCTATGTTTGGTGAAAATATCCTGATAGCAATAGATTAGCTGAGCCAACTCCTGCTTTGGTGTTTTTAATAACTCAGCTAAATCATACTGTCCTTGATCTTTGACACTGTATTTGCATAATGCTTCAGAAATGACTAAATAATTCATTTAATGGTCCCTTAATCAATTCTCTGTTACACAAATCTATAATATAACCTCTTTGTTTCAAGAAGTCATTTCCAATGATGTTTTATAGATGATGACCTGATACCCATGCATGCTGGAAGGTATCTTCCCCTATCTTTGCTTTTACAGGGAGATTTACATGAGCTTGAGAGATTTCTCCTCCCAATCCTTGCAAGTTTATAGTTCTTGTTCCTGGGAATGTCCATGTAGTAATGCTAAGTGTGGCTCCTGTATCTATTAAATACATGTCTAAGTGGCCTCCCACCCAAATTTGAGCATATGGCCTCCCATCAGAGCTGTTTTTTAGGGTGGCCATGGAGACCTCACATTCCTAACTGTATAAGAAAGGATTTGCCATCTTCTTTTCAAGATTTTCCAATCTTTCCAGAAGAGTTTGAGGAACTCCATCCCTATTTATCTTTTCTTTTTCTTCCTGTTTTCTGTTATAATTAGGTCCTTGTCCAGCTCAACCCCCACCTCGTGACCAGCAATCCCTGGCTAAATGTTCTTCTTTATTACAATTATGACATTTCACCTTGTACTTTCCTTTATTTATTGTTTCATCACGGGATGGATTTACTTCCCTTTTGTTAAGATATACTGTTTTAACTTCCTTTGATTTATCTGTTAATTCTTTCCTCATTTCCCAAAGTGATAAATAAAGCTTTATGCAAATCATTATATGTAAAAGGTTGACCCCTTACTAGGACAGCCCTTTACAACCAAATTGGTAATCCTTCTAACACCGTTTCTAGGAAGGCTGAATTATCCATTTCAGGCCTTTCCTGACCATTATACAATCTGTAAGCACTCCATTTTCTGTGAATATATTCATCTATATCTCCCCTCTCTCTCTCCTAACTTTATTTCATTTATTTTTTCCCCAATCAACTCTAGGATGAGGTGACATATCTTGTAGAAATTCTTGAATGTCATTCCAATTAGCCTTACCTTCCATAATTTTTAATACCCTTTATCCCAACTGGCATCGTTGAAATAGTTAGAGAACATAGGTCTTCTCTGGACCATCCAAATATTCTCTGTCCTTGCTCAATTTTTTCCCTTCTTTCAGTCCAGGGTTTTTTATAGGGGTCCCATTTCCCCCAAATATGTTAATGCTGCTTGTAATTCTTGAGGGGTTAATGATCTATAAATAGCTCCACTGTTGCCTAATGCCTGGGTAACTGGACACATTCATTTTATTCCAGTATTATCCTACCATACTGGAGCAGTAGAAATCACTGATGAAGTATAGCAAGACGTTGTGACACTGTTATATTGGGAACTGGATTTGAGAGGGATTTCTGTTAACTTATCCCAGTCTGGTTCTGGTGGTTGATATCTCCATACAGAGGCTATTTGCCATACTCATTTTATTCCTTCTAAAAGGGTTTTCCTAGCTTTTTCCCCTCACCATCAACTTTTTGTCCAAGCAGTGTTCCCAGTTTAATAGCTTCTCGCAAATATGTTTTTAATGCTTTTATTTCATGATCCCTGAATTCCACTACTTTTTACAAATTAACAACTTGTTCTTTCCATTCTTACATCTTCTTCTAACTGTTCTGTTTAATTAAATAATTCTTTATATTGTTGCTCTTTTTCTTTAATTTCTTTATGTAAAGTTTTTAGTTCATCTGCTGTCTCTTTTACCCGTCTGTCTGATTCTTCTATACTCTCCTTTAACTGGGAACATTTTTTGACAAAGCTTCTATAGTCTTGTGTTGCTCTAATGTACACAAAAAACATGTTGTAAAAGAGCAGGAATGAATGTTTTCTGAACAAAATCACTTTTACTCTAATTTGGTTTTCCCTACTCTGTAATTTCATAAATCAAAGAAGACAGTTTATAAATAGGATTTCTCTTTTTCCATCCTTCAGGTATCTCTTTTTCTCTTAACTTTTGTTGCTTCAGACTGACCCATTCATGAATAATATCTAATAAAAATTGTGGACCCCCTGTTTGTGAATTATCACTACCTTCACTATCTGCTTGGTTTATAACTTCTTCAAATCTGGGAAAATTAGAAGATAAAATTAATCTTGATGCCTTAACCTTATCTGGGGTATTCTTTTTAGAATTTGACATCTCTATTCCTTTAGAGAATGAAAAAAAAAAGTTTTAGCTTTTTCTTGAGACCTTTCCACAGTAACATTTTCAGATTTCTTTTGAGACTTTTTTTCTTGAAATGGTTTAGGAAATTTTAATAAATATCTATTTTAGGTCTGGTTACAAGTACGTTTTCCTGGTATAATATATTGGTTTAAGTCTCTAATACTGTTATTTTTATAGTTCAATTTTTCAGGTCTCATATCTGGTTGCAATAACTGTGATGCCTTGTTTTTCCACATCTAAAAATATTATTACTATGCAAATTCTTTTAACTGCATGCCTCATAAATTACAGATTACACAGTTAACTTTAGGAGAATAAAGTCTTTAGTGCTTTCTACATTAACAAGCAAATGAAAGGTAGGACCTCACCCTATCAGCAGTGTGGAAGTCTCTTCCTGTGGATGGGTCCCACGGAGGAAATATGATCCACCCCTGGATTCTTGTTCTTCTCCCGACCTCTCTTCAATATTTCAGATTTATTTCAACTTTTCAACTTCTACACTTTTTGCTTTGTTTCTTCTCAGGTTTCAGCACCAAAAACTGTAAAGGTATCTAAAAGCACTGCACCTATGAGGAAAAATACAGGCAGTTAGAAGGACAAGAAAGATAAATGATAAACAAAGCAAAGCATCCCAGGGTCAGTACAGTTTACAAATGTAGTCCTGGTCTTTAGACATACATCGTGTCCTGAATAGGTCATGCAGTTATTTTAAAAATTCTACTACAACAGACTTTCCTTTTTGTAATAAGTACAGACACAGGCATTTCTTGCTTCAGCTTTGTCATCATATGTTCTTACTTACTGATAATTTTATCTTTCTAATAAGAAAGACTATATTATTTTTACAGCTACAGTTAATATTTACATTATCATTACTGCTGAATAATTCAGAATTAATACTGTTGAATAATTCAGAATTAATGAAAGTTTGCAACTTACAAGGTAATACAAAAGCTTAATAAAACCTTCATATAACATCTGCAGCATGTGTGTATATGCAAGGCACAGCATCTGTTCCTGTCATTCATTCTATAGACAACATATGAAATAAAATAATATACATTTTCTGATTCTTTGATGTTTGTAGCTTATATGTACATTTTACAAATCATGTATTTTACATTATTTTTATTCTTTACACATATAGTTTAAGAATGTCTTGCTAGAAATAGAAAATTACTGATTAATACATGTTTATGAAACTTTTAATAGAAGAGCTATTCCCTGCTGTAACAGTTCATCAGAGTGTGTGACCCTTGTTCTAGAATGTTGTGACCATTTCATGCTATTTTTTCCCCAACTGAAAGCTGAGATGACAGTTCTTAAAACCACTGTGAAGTATTATAGCTGGTTTACATCTGCATCTGATGTCTGATTATTGGATTAATTATTTTCAACATAAATATTTATTTATATTGATAAGTATGTCTTGATAAAGAGAGGAATTATTCATAAGCACTATCTTATCTTGGCTGATGCCCTTTTAGCCAGGCATTGTATTTCCATGCAGCTTTGTATTCATGCTTTCAGTCACTGGCATTCACATAAAAGATTTTTCCCACATGCTGCCAAGGGAGATTTCATAAGCTGGTGTCTCAAAATGATTTGATATCCCAATGCTATAACAATGTCACAGAGCAGGTTTACATCCTTAGATTGGGTGAACCTTATGCAGTCTGTCTTGCGAATATGTAGCAGTTCCATCAGGGCTGGATTTGTGAGTGCCTTGTAGGTTAGACATAAATCACCCTTTAGTACTTGGTAGGAGACAGAGTAAAGGGATATGGATTTTAGTTTATCCACATAGAACATGTTGTTTATACCCTATCTGTGTACATAGATCCTCATCTTTGGGTCCACTCAGGGTTGTGTTATTAATGTTGTAATTTTCAGGGTATTTGTCTTCCCAAAGGGTATGATTATGCATTTTATTGCATTAATTTTAGGTCATGGCTCTGGCACCAAACTTTTGTCTGAGTCAGATATTTCTGAATGATATCTACACCTCAGTTGTTGGCAAACTTTGTCATCCAGAGGCCTTCCATATTAGCATTGACTTTAGAGAACTATATTCTGAATAGGAGTGGTCCCAACACTGAGCCCTTAGGCACATCACTGGTAACTGGCCACTTGCTGGATCTGGATTTACCCACTCTTACAACTTGTGTCCTGTCCATGAGCCATTTGGCTATCCATCTGGTGACATAGGGATTTATGCCCAGTTTTGTAAGTTTATCTATAATCATCAAATGGGGAACTTTGTCAAATGCCTTAACCATGTCAAGGTAGGCAGTATGCACTGTTTTATCCTTCTCCATAGCCCTAGTGACTTTCTCAAAGAAGTCCACCAGATTAAGCAGGCATGACCCACCCCTGAGAAAGCCGAACTGGGTTAGGTCCAGCATTTGGAGGTTTCCCATAATATTATTTATCAGGTCCACAAATATACTTTCCATGGCCTTGCATATAAGCCTAGTCAAACTTATGGGTTTGCAATTTCCAGGGTCTGTTGATGGTCCCTTGTTATGCAGAGGTATGACTGTTGCTGTGGTCTACTTCACAGGGACAAAGCCAGTCTGGAAGCTGTGGTTAAAACTAGATCCTAGTGCACCTGACAGGTCCTATTTCAAGCTATTTGAGAGCCCCCTGGGATATTGTTGGGACCCATCACAGCCATGTTTTTAGCTTTAGAGAACGTAGTAGTGACCTGTTCTTTGGTGATAACTGGTAGAGCAATGATGGAGGGTATTTCTTGAGGAGTAACTGGAGGTTATCAGGAGGTGAAATATGAGCTGAATTTATCAGCCATCAGATTTTCTATAACTTCTCACTGAGAATAGGTGATGCCATTTACAATTATTCCACACATTGTTGGGTATTGCCCTTAAGATTGTGGACATAACTAAAAATGCCTTATGATTATCCTTAGCATGGGAGGAAATCTTTGCTTCAAAATTGACTAGTCTCCAGTTTGCTTGCTTAGACTAATGAGGGAGTTTCTGCTCTGTTGTCTACATTCTTTCTTACTTCTAGGCAGAATAAAAAAGAAACCATTTGAAACAGTCAACAAAATAAAGAATAATTCTCCAACACTGCTTCAAGGTGGCAGGATACCACAACCAAATGTTCGTTAAAAGTACTCGCCAAGGTTTTACACCACACGTCCACTTGCAAAAATAACGAAGAGGTAGCTGTATAAAAGACACTTTAATTTTTCAAATAAAAACGTAAAATGTTGAGCGCTTTCATCTACATCCAGTAGACTTCATCAGAACATTTCTCCATAGTGAAGCTAGCCTATATATACAAGTTGTATCAATTAACATTTGAATAATTAACTCCTAATTGTTAAAAAATTACTTCTAGGCAGGATTTTATTTCTTTTGCTGTAAAACCTATTTAAAGCAGGGGTCCACCAGGGTGGCTTATTTTTGCATTTTCTTCTAGGCTTATTTTGGTCTGGTACTTTGGTTTCTATGCAACTGTTTGTATGGTTGTACAGGGCTTTTGTGTACACCTCTGCATAGACTTTTGTATTTTCTGGGATTGGGGGAACTTGGAAATTAGTTATGGCATTACTTAACTTAATAGGAAGTAGTTTACCTTTGAAA
The DNA here is from genome assembly GCF_019279795.1 of Protopterus annectens. Lineage (NCBI taxonomy): Eukaryota > Metazoa > Chordata > Ceratodontiformes > Protopteridae > Protopterus > Protopterus annectens. The sequence goes on from NC_056737.1 coordinate 231,066,547, forward strand.
AGTTCTTAAACGTTTAGAGGTTAGGTGGGGGGTTCTAGTTTTATATTTATTTCAAGGGAGACTGGTTGTGATCTGATCTAACCAGTGAGTACATCACACTTGGGAGCAGTGATACACTGTCCCATATTTGTGAGCACTAGGTCTAGGGTCTATGGTGCTGCGGTAGCATTGTCACCTCACAGTAAGACGTTGTCCTGTTCGATTCTCAGCTAGAGCGTCTTCTGTGTGGAGACATGCATGAATGGGCATACCTTCATTGAAGGTTGTGCGTCAGGGCCGGCAACTCGGCACGTAAAAATCTACTGCCAATCATTAGCGGACCGGAGTTCTGCTGTGCTGACCCCTAACCCTAAAAAGCCGAAAGACACAACAACAACAGGTCTAGGGTATTTGTACCCCTAGCTGGAGTGCAAACTAGTTGGGGCATTTGCATCGACAAAGTCGAGAGAACTTTGAGCCTGCATGTTAGTGGTCATGTATGCATCCCAGTTAATGGAGGGGTAGTAATTAGAGGTGATGGCTAGTCTGGTAGGCAAAGTGATACAAAAACTAATAGGTATATCCTTTTTACAATTTAGTTAAAAGGAAAATGAAACAGTAGCTTTACTGATAATTAAGAAGAATACAGACATGACACTTACACAGTAGAACCAATATGGGAGAAAGTTCACATCGTTTTAACTCTGAAATACTGCATTCCTGTTGTTGAGTTATAAAAAGATTATGTAATGAAGGCATTTTAAAAGCCAGTGCAGTCAGCTTTATCTTAGATATTTTTATTTCTGAATGGAAACTAATGTATTTCTGTTTTGTCCTGTGGTAATAAAGCTGTAATCAGCATTGTGAAGGAGGTTGTAAGGCAGTGCTAAGGGGTCTGACAACCTGACACTGTATGTAGATTATGTTATAGCAAGCTGTCTGGCAACAAAAGGAAGGATTTTCATTTTTAAAAGTGTAAATAACAGGGAACCTGGTATTATCTGAGCTTTATGTTGTAGTGGTAACCATAAGGCTTTGTAGAGGGTATGTCAGAAATGTTCTTTATTTGGAAGAAGGGATATGAATCTACATATTGTTTAGATACAAATAGTGTGTTTTTTTTTCTTTGAGGATGTGTCAATAAACAGTAGACCATGTTCAAGCTGAACAAAAAAAATGCCTTTTCCTATTACATTTTAACGTAAGGAAATCTTAGCCCAGAAAAGAAATGTGCTTACTTTCACAATTGCTATGTTTATGTGTTACTGTATGTTTAAGTGGGAGTCAAGCCAAATGCCAAGATGGTGGCAATCATCTGAGGTGTTAGGATGAGTAGGAGGTGCATATATTGAAGCCAGAAATAAGGGACCAATAAAATTTGAAAAACAAAAGCCAGGAACTTGTGTCCCCACCACAGAAATGAACTCAAAAAGTAATCCACTGTGTAATAAGAAGACACCACCAATAACCACAGGTTAAAAACAAAAACGTGTTTACTAACCCACAACTAAGTGCTTTTGTCCCACAGCATGAACAGGACTTCTTCAGAGTTAAAAGATGCACACATACACAGCAAGATTAAATAGTGTTGGTAACCCCCCCCACAGAAAACTCATTAATCAACAAGTTAATTAGTTAATTGAAAAACTTAAAGAGACAAACCACACTTCATGCATTTGAGTTATAAATAATGTAAAAATGTAAAGAGATAACATAGCTAAAAAAATGTATTTATTTTATTTATTTTACATTTGTTGACTGGGCTAGTCCAGCTGGATATATGTCCATTTTCAGTGGAGGCCCGGGGAGAAAAGCTCCACAAACAACAACCAAATAGGACAAGGCAATGATATTTACAATAGAAATCGGTGCATTACAAAACTTTATAACATATTACATATCTAGGATTTTATATTCTGTATTCCAATAGGGAAAAACCTGATGTAAAATTAACCTAGATACAACAGTAGTTTGAATTAATAATGGAAATTATATCTAAGAGATACTATAGATACTAAAGTCACACAAAATATCAAAAGAAAAACATTAGTGTTAAGTGGATAGAGTATACAAAAGCAAAATACAAGGATACAATTATAGTGTTCATTCTCGCAAGAGTTGTGGTCTTATATGAAAATGGTTAGTCATTCAATAGTACATACATATTTACATGAGGAATAATCCTCACAATGGTCAAGCACACTATTATCAGCGAGTAAACACAAGATAATGTTCATAAGAGGCTAGGAATCAAGGGAGTCTAGATAAGGGTATGGTGGTTAGTCTGGGTTATCACAGGGGCATAGCCAGTGTGATTTGAGGTAGGGTTTGAGCTTGCTTTTAAATAGGTTAACTGAGGATAGTGAGGTTAGCTGACTTGGGAGGCTGTTCCAGGCTTTACCTACTGTATTAGAGAACAGGGTGTCACCTGCTGAATTGTTGGATTTAGATATTTGTACAAGTAGTTTATTAGATGAGCATACGGTTTTGAGATTGTTATAGGGGATGACTAGGGATGTAAGTATGGGTGTATTTTGAGGTAGATACAGGATCTTATGGGCTACTATTAGTTGATTGAAAAGTATTAGATTTGGCAACTCTAACCATCCAAGTTGATTCAGGTTGATACAGTGATGAGTTGTATAGGAGGACCCAGCTGCAAATCTGGCAATGTTGTTGTAGAAGGATGACAGTTTACATAGATTACTTCTGCATATTTTGGTATAGATAGGGGAGGCATAGAGCAGGGTGGAGATAAGGTGGGTGCGAGCAATGGTGACCCTGGCTAGAGGAGTTAAAAAGGGTTTGATTCTGTAGAGGGAACCTAGTTTCTTATTTACTGTTTTTATGGTGTTATTAATGTGAGGTTCAAAAGACAAGTTATTATCTATTAGTACTCTGAGTAGTTTGGTGGTTGGCTCAGGAGATATTATAGTTCCATTACTTGAAGTAATAGTAAAGTTAAGTGGGGAGGTTCTGCGAGTGGGGGTGAATAGTAGCATTTTAGGTTTTTTTTGGGTTTAAGATAAGACACCTTTGTAGGAGCCAGTTTTTGACTGTGCTAAAGGTCTTTTGGGTTAGTGACTGAAGTTCTGATTGGGAAGTAGCAGAGCATATGAGTGTGGAGTCAACTGCGTATTGGATACAGTCAGCTTGTGGAATTACAGAATGGAGGTCATTTGTAAAGATGGAGAAGAGTAAAGGACCCAATATGGATCCTTGAGGGACCCCTAGGGCAACTGGGAGGTGGGAAGATAAAGTATTATCCCATAGTACAGCCTGTTGCCTATTATCTAGGTATGATTGGAACCACTGTATAGTAAGTGCAACCAATGACAGGTTTTTGACGGTGTCTATGAAATGAAAAAATAAATAAATAAATACAATGAAATAAAATAAAAAATGCCCACACAATGCATGGCAATATTCCTAGAAGGTAAGTGCTTTTGACTTCAGAAGAGTACTAATAGAAATATAATCATTAAGCCCCTTTAGACAAGTGGCATTAGTTTTCAGTTGCCACTCAAACTCTTTGACTTAAAGTTTAGTCATAAGTAGTTACTAGGCATGAAGAGCAGGGCACTTCTGAGGAAGCTATCCCAAATCCTTAGTTGCCCCTAAGCAACATCTGCATAAGTGACTTGCTAGATACATCCAGTGTATGAAATAAACAACTGTTCAGCACTTTTTATGAGAGTATTACAAAACTCAGTCTAGGACAAAAAATGTCAGCATTCTTATAGCATGCAATATCTTTAGACTCTGGTGCAGCGGTAGTGTTGTTGCCTCACAGCAAGAGGTTCTCCCGTTCGATTCTCGGCTTGGGTTGGGAGTGCCTCCTGTGTGGAGTCTGCATGTCCTCCCCATGGTCGAGTGGGCGTTCGGAAGACATGCGTTGAATGGGCGTGCCTTCGTTGAAGGTTGGGCGTCGGGCTGGCAACTCGACACCATAAAATAAAACTGCTAATCATTAGCAGACCAGAGTGCCACTGTGGCGACCCCTAACTGGGAAAAGCCGAAAGACAAACAACAACAACAACTTATAGCATGCAATATGCTGTGTGATATTAGTGAAACCTGTGAACAAAAAGAGCAGCTTTGTGCATTGCTGAATCGTGCTTTATTAAACCTTTTGTTTAGTTTAGGTTTGAACAAAATTATTATTTAAATAAAGCCAGACATGCTGTTCCAAGACTGATGATGATTTTCAAATGGCTACTTTTTTATTCTCTGCAAGGCACATATTTCTCAGATATGTTTAACAAAGGTTAAACAGGAAACACAGTATCTATATTCAATGAATACAAGATAAGATGAGAAGATAAAGCTCTTTTTGGAAAAAAAAGTTTACTGGCATAAGTCCCTTATCAATGTTCCCTTTGAGTATATGATATTTTTAGGGTTTATGAGGTTCAACACTGGCAACCACCATGAAGCAGAGCCTCCTGTACCACAAAACATATTTATTGTTACAGTAATAGCAAGCCAAAGTCTGCAGGAATCTATCTCAACACAAGGAAATCTTACATGCGAGAATTTCTTTTTTTGATCCTAAAGGCATCACTGAATTTTAGGTCTGATGTCAGCATTACAGTAATAAAACACAACACAACAGTATATATTACCTGTACACATGGATTTGTTTTGGATTCCTTCTTGTCAATCTAGAGTGTCATGTACTTGAGAAATGCATCATTTTTATCTTAACCAGAAGGCTGAGGTTTCATAGCAGACTTACAGCCGTTGGTTACTATCCTTTAACTAAGTTGCTAGTATCCTTGAAATTCTATTCTTTTGTCTTATTTTTAATAAAAAATATAGAGATATACAAGCAGCTTACTAGCTTTTTTTATTTGAGACATTAGGTTCTTGGCCGTTTACTAAAAATAGAGTTACAGCCTGAGGGTGTGTTATTTCATTAGTTGATTAATTTTAATTTATCATGCAGTATTGCCTTCCCTGGCTCTTAATGCAGTTTGTCTAACTATCAGTATTAATTTAAGAACTTTCTAAACCTGGAGTCTTGGAGTTTAGCATAGAAGATCAAACTGTCAGCTACTACCAAGCTTATCATATTCTCATACATTTTATTGTATCAGTCTTCATTAACATACTGTGTGACTCTAAGCAAATCACTTAACCAACAAATACTCTTAAGCTGAACCTGGAAAAAGCAACTTGCAGCTAGGGAGTTCATAAGGTTAACAGTATAAATATGTTTCAGCAATGTAAATACAGGGACAATGGCCTTCCTATGTTTTGTTTATAGTTCTACTATAAAACATCAAATTACTAAAGCTGACAGACCTTGTCAAAAATTAAATGTTTGAAATAAATAAATGCAAAACTCCAATCTGTAAGTGTTTTTGCAGGGTGAAATCCACTTCAACCCTTCATAGGGGGGCAAGTCCCACAACCATCCCAAACTTATATATGGTAACTCCATGGTGGCAAAAACCGAAGGACACAAGGGATCTCTCTAAACAAAATTATTATTTTCAATATACACATAAAAACCTCATTGGTAGTGATCTACATTCACAGCCACTGGCACTTTGATCCTTTGCATCTTGAGACTCAGGCACCTGATACTTGGGAAGACAAACTTGGCAGCTTGGAGATAAACCATTGCTTTTACGTATCAATAACAAAGCAGCATCTTGATGAGTAGGATTCTGTCTCAAAAGCAGACTATCATGGACCAGAAAACCTGTAGGTTGTTTTGTCAGTAATGTGCTCTCATGTTGTCAGCTTGTTCCAACTTTGTAAGTAGATATTTACTCTTACACTGCACGTAAACATGCTCTAGAGTAGAAAACATGATTAGATTCAGTAGATGGTAGATCTTGTGACAGATATACTGGGTCTATATTATATGCTTGAAATTTTAAAATTTTGACCCTCATATGATCGACACCATATGAGCGAAGTTTTAAAACATTGAATATATAATAAAAATAAACAAAACCAGAAAAAAACCTACCTGAACACTCTGAGCAGGGGGGCAAGCCCCCCTGCACCCCCACACCCTGCTACTTAAATATACCAACTCTGAGATTGCACTACAGTGAAGTAAACATAAATATTCCCTATGGCTATCTCCATTGAAACTTGCGAGCTTTCAAAAGTTCACTCATGTGCTGTCAACCTATCGTGCTTCTGATATAGACCTGATATACTGTGGATGACAATGTTATACAATCAGGTATCAGAGACAGATTGTGGTCATATTCCAAAGCAAGGCCTTCTATCATGATATTCCACCCATTATAATGTGAGCACATCTGTAACCAAGTTTCATATTTAGCTATTCCATCTGCATGTTGTCAGATCACAAGACTCTCTTATGTTAAAAGTGCCAAGAACAAGAGACAATTGTCTTAGCTGATACTAACCAAGATGTCTGGAACAGTTTTCCTGCACATTTATAGGGCATTTTTTCCATTTCTGGATCAAATACAATATAGATTAAAAACAATGCTAATACCTAACTGAAGTCATTTACTAAGCAAGTGTAGGGAAAACATGTTTTTCTTCATTTAGGTAGAAGCATAGACAGTCTTTATTTTTCATTGTATGTTTTACTGAAAAACATATCACTTCACTCTACTCTGGCTGCACTTTTTACCTCCCTTCTGTTATTTACCTTTCCCTCTACATATACAGTGGATACAAAAGTTTATACATCCCTGTTATAATGCCAGGTTTTTGTGATATAAAAAATGAGACCACACTAAATCATTTCAAAACTTTTCCCACCTTTAATGTGACATATAACCTGTATAATTCAACTGATAAATCTGTTAAGGGTAAAATATAAAAAATAAAAAATGTACAATACGCTGGTTGCATAAGTGTGCACACCCTTAAACTAATACTTTGTTGAAACACCTTTTGATTTAATTACAGAATTCAGTCTTCTTGGGTACAAACTTGCCATCAATTAAAGAGACTCTGATTAATCCCAAATAAAGTTCAGCTGTCCTAGTAGGATTTTCCTGACATTTACTCAGTTTCCTACTAAAGCAAAAGCCATGGTTCACAGAGAGCATACAGAGCATAAAAGGGATCATATTGTTTAAAGGTATCAGTCAGGAGAAGGGTACAAAAATATTTCCACAGCATTGGATATACCATGGAACACAGTGAAGACAGTCATCAAAAAGTGGAGAAAATATGGGACAACAGTGATGTTGCAAAGAACTGGACATCCCTCCAAAATTGATGAAAAGACAAGATGAAAACTGGACAGGGAGGCTGCCAAGAGACCTACAGCAACACTGAAGGAGCTGCAGGAATTTCTGGCAAGTACTGGTTGTGTACTACATGTGACAAAAATCTCCTATATTCTCCATATTTCTGGACTATGGGGTAGGGTTGCAAGATGGAATCCTTTTCTTACACAGAAAAACATCCAGGCCCAGATAAAATTTGCAAAACAATACATCAAGTCTTCCAAAAGCATGTGGGAAAAACCGTTATGGTCTGATGAGACCAAGGTTAAACTTTTTGGTCACAATTCCAAAAGATACATTTGGCACAAAAACCACATTTCGCATCACCAGATTAACACCATCCCCATGGTGAAGCATGCTGGTGGCAGTATCATACTTTGGGGTTGCTTTTCCTTAACTGGAACTGGGGCTTTAGTCAAGGTGAAGGGAATTATGAACAGTTCCAAACACCAGTCACTTTTGGCCTAAAACGTTCAGGCATCTTCTAGAAAGTTGAAGATGAAGAAGAATTTCACCTTTCAGCATGACAATGACCCCAAGCATACATCCAAATCAACAAAAGAATGGCTTCACCAGAAGAAAATTAAAGTTTTGGAATGGCCCAGCCAGAGACCAGACCTAAATCCAATAGAAAATCTGTGGGGTGACCTGAAGAGGGCTGTGCACAAGAGATGCCTCACAATCTGACAGATTTGGAGCACTTTTGCAAGGAAGAGTGGCCAAATATTGTCAGGTCAAGATGTGCTATGCTGATAGACTCCTACCCAATAAAAAAGAATGCTGTAATTAAATCAAAAGGTGCTTCAACAAAGTATTAGTTTAAGGGTTTGCACACACAACAAAGAATTAGTTTAAGGGTGCGTACACTTATGCAACCATTGTATTGTACGTTTTTTATATTTTTTCCCCTAACAGATTTGTTTGTTTTTCAATTGAACTGTACAGGTTATGTCACATTAAAGGTGGGAAAAGTTTTGAAATTATCTATTGTGGTCTCCTTTTTTATATCACAAAAACCTGGCATTTTACCAGGGGTGTGTAAACTTTTATATCCACTGTATGTGTGTTCTTTTCTGTAATATGCTCGCATTTCCTTATGGTAATATCTCTTCTCTTGACCCTATTTATGTTTCATTTTAGCTGCCCACATGGTAGTATCCCTAAGAAACCTAAAGATTAATTTTCTAGTTCATTGTTTCTTATGCATGATTTTCATCCTGTTAATGTCCTGGCTAAACATTTTAAATGAAATCTGCAATAAGTATTTTTGTATGCAGGTACATTTATGTAGCCTTTTTTCTGCCTCTGGTATTTTCCATTATACTGTGCTTTGGTACCTTATTGAAAAAAGATTTTCAGTTATCCTCCCAAAAAGAAGGACATTGATATTGATGCATTTATACACTATTATATTAAATATTATAATATTAAATATTATACATATTTTACAAATGAATCTAGCTTGAAACAAAGTAAGCATTTGAAAAATGCATATAAAAGTACAAATGTATACCTATATGGCTTCTTCAACAGATTCTAATATAATAAACTGGGGTATTGGTAGAAATCAGTGTAACACACCCTGATCCATTCTTAATTCATTTAAAATGAATATTTACTTGATGCTGTCTGGATTTCCTTCTGCTGTTTCTGTTTTATGTGATAGTAGGCTATCATTCCTGATTTAATTTTATGTGAGCAAAAATTGCCTTCCTGTTTGATTTAAATATTCACCTAAGCATATGAATCTGCACTGCAGACACTCACTGCATATGCAATGCAGATATCTGTTTGAATCATAAAACTTAAAAGACTTCTCTGTCATCAGAAAACATGTAAGCACCTTGAAAGTAGAAACACTAGAAATCTCTTCAATGTAACTATAGCTGCTTCAAACAGATGCTGAATGTTTGGACGTAAAAGGTTGCATATGGTTTAGATGGATAGAATATTAATTGATCTAGAGTGTTAAGTACAGTAGTGATAAAATGTAAAGAAACAGCAATGATATAATTAGTGTGCCATGAATTAGAGCAAAACAAATGTTGGAAAATAACTGAGACTCAGACAATGTAAAGCAAAAGTTCAGAGAGATGGCTGTGTAGTACGGGATTTATTAGGAGTTTAGTTTAAAATAACTGTAAAACTGTAAAAAAATGTAAACACAAAACTAGGTTCAGAACCTTTAGACTTCAAATAAACAAAAAGTGCAAGTGTCTATAGATACTGCTGTGAGGTGATGGACTGATTTGATCAAAGGCAAGCCCTGAGGAAAAAAAAAAAACAGCCCAGCAAAAAGATGAAGGGCAGGTCATAAGATATAGCTTTTGGTTACTTGTACTGGCAAGGCAGCTGATGCCAGGAAAAAAATATCCCTTCAGTCTGGATATCTGATGAGGAACCTTTCATCACGGTTGGAGTAGTAAAGAAATTCACAAATCCATGACAACAAGAAAGAAAAGAAAAGAAAATGCAGGCTCAGTGCACAAATAAATGCATTAACACTTTGCAGACGTACGAGCAGAACAACAATTTATATTTAGCAATAAGATCAATGAAAGCTGTAACTGCATTTTCCTACTGATCTACAGAGTTTGACGTTTTAAATTTGGAAACTAAGAATACATTTTGTAAGATTGTACAGTTTAGAACCAGATAAATCTTCTGCACTAACTCTTTATTTTATATTTGTATAAGAGCTCATCAAATACATTTGGATGTATTATTTATTTACTTTTTAATGCAACTGACTACTATGTCAGTCAGACTAGACATAGTCCCTTCATAGCTGAAAAGCAGACATACCTAAAAATCAAAGGGAACTAAGAGATACTGTTCACCTGAACATATCTGAATGTTTCCCCTTTTCACCATTAAATAACTAATTCCTACTAGCAAAATGCTAATAATTCAATTCCACAAGGATAAATCCATGTAAGTCATATACATAACTAAGAAAGTAATAATATCAGGGTGGACATTAATGGAGAAATGGAGTGGAACATAAATTATTTCCCCTATAGCGTCCATCCTGGAGGGCATTATTGCATTTAGAATATGGGTTATCTGTTAACTTGGTTTGCATTGCTTTATTAGTACACACACACACACACACACACATACACACACACACACACACACACACACACACACACACACACACACACACACACACACACACACACACACACGTGTGTGTGTGTGTGTGTGTATATATATATATATATATATATATATATATATATATATATATATATATATATATATATATATACTATTTTTGATGTTCTCCTACCTAATGTTTTCTAGTTGCTGTAGAATTTGTAATTGTTGCTGGAGGACATATGTTACATCCAGACTATACATATATGCATTATGTAACTATTTACATGTGGACATACACGAGCACATATACTGACATTCACATACACACACACACACACACACACACACACACACACACACACACACACACACACACACACACACACACACACACACACACACTTCCACAAGCATACAGACATACACACAAAAATCTAACAAGAATTGAAACCTCTTTCTTGACTGTCTACCCCTCATGTGTCAAACAAATTAAAACTTGCATACAGCACAAAGTGATGTATCCACCCCTACATTCTACGTAACTTGTAACTCTCCCAGATTTTATAGAATGTCCCACATTTTGTCTCATATTTTTGCTAGGTCTCTTAGAAATATTTGATTTCTATTAAATCTCATGGCTATAGTTAGTCAATAAACCCATTTGTTATAGTTTCACAATTATTATTATTCAGAAAAAGTATGTTGATTCAAAATCTCATCAATAATAACTTTTTAAGTGAATTATGGTAATATTTAGAAAATTCTCTCATTTGGGGTCTATAGCTCCTCCTTATTGTTGGCTTTGTCCAGTATTTTGAGAAAGAAAATAAGAAATACGGGCACATACTCTCTTTATTTTTCTCTCCTTCTGTCTCACACACGTGCGCACATGCGCACACATACATACACACACACTTCATGCACGCATACTCACTTTCACACACATATATCCTTCTTATGCTGCTAACTGCATTAGTCATCGTATTATTTATTTTCCCAAACTTTGAAATGTGGCTTTGTAAGTACCATGGATAGTGATGGGGTAAGTAATATAGCAGATTTTTTTGCATTTACTTTTATTATTTTATCTTTTTTAAAAATGTATGTATTTATTTATTTATTAACTGCCACACACTAAAAATCAACGTAAGTGAAACCAAATGGCAGCCATTTTTTATCCATGCTTCACAGCAGCTTAATATGCCGCCCTGAAGCTGCAGTCTTGACACCAGGCCCTCCTGCTACATTAATACCATGGTGGAGAACATGCATTCACCAAAATAGCATCATTTTTTAAATGTCCCATTTTCTAATTAGTTATAATGTAGATAGTAATAAGCACGAAGATGCATGTTGTATTTTACATAACATCAGAGTTGGATAATCCAAGCCAACAGAAATGTAAGACTGTAACTTTATTACACACTAGGAATTGTGAGAAGAATGGAAGTCGATTTTACTTGAACTTCTGAAAGATAGCAGTGTGATCTGATATCAAGAAGCTCAGAATCACATTGTTCACAGCCTTATAGGATGTAATAACAAATATCCATTTAACTTCTGAAGTAGAAACATCTTACAGCTAATATTTCAGAAGATATCACATCACAGACTATCTGTTCATGCAAGGGCAGTCATTACTAAATACAGTTCTGGGTATTGACTAGAGCATCTATGGTATTACAGTGGGATGAAATGGCTAGGCTTGAAATGACCTCCAGGTCAATAGCCTAGTAGCTTCCTATGATTTATTTCTATTTATTTTATTTTTATTTATTTTACATTTGTTGACCGGGAAGGTCCGACTGGATATATGTCCATTTTCAGCGGAGGCCCAGGGAGAAAAGCTCCATACAGATGACATAAGACAGAACAGCATAATACAATGTAAAATACAATAGAGAAATATAATCCAGAGACATTTTTACATATTTACATAATGAAATTGTCACCTCACAGTAAGACGTTGCCCTGTTCGATTCTCAGCTAGAGCATCTTCTGTGTGGAGACATGCGTGAATGGGCGTACCTTCATTGAAGGTTGTGCGTCAGGGCCGGCAACTCAGCACGTAAAAATTTACTGCCACTCATTAGCGGACCGGAGTTCCACTGTGGTGACCCCTAACCGGGAAAAGCCGAAAGATACAACAACAACATAATGAAATCATTCCACTATTTAGTATAATTCAAGATAGAGGTTATACAATATATTTGTAGGTCATTTTCCAAGTTCCCAGCCCAACATTCAAAAAGTTAATATATATTTGTGTGTTTCTTTGTAGGTTACATAAAATAGTTTCTAGATTTCTCTTAAACAACATGTTAGTACAGAGTAATATAGGTTAGGATTCAGATTCAGATCTTATGATCCTAATAAGGTTTTGGGTAAACAACAGATATGTGCTTGATATACTTCACATTTGTCAGTTTCCTGCCTATTAAATGTAGCTGGGAATGAACACCTTATGAAAGATACTTTCTTTGGTTAACTCACAGATGAGCTGTGCAGCAAAGGGCTAGACTTACTAAGTCAGCTCTAAACAACTATTTCCATTATTTTGAAATGTCTTTGTCTCCACCAAATAACAGACAATTACAGATACCTTGGTCTGATGAAGGTGTATTTATTCTGTTACCTTTCTTAGGTTCTGAAAGCTTCCTTTGAATTGTTAGTAGTCCCTGTGATAGCAAAGAAATGACTTGCTATATTTCTACCAGTTTTCACATGGTATATAAAATATGAATTGCAAATATCATACAATGACACATGACCAGCAGGACTAGAATGTTGAAAACCTTTTTGGTTAAAGTGGATGGATTAGCAGACCCCATGACCTCTTTTTCAGTGAAGATAACATCAATCAGAATACTTCAGTATCCCAGGGGCAGGGTCTTCACAAGCTGAAAAGACCTAAAATGTCACAATGAAAGTGATTTCAGTTAACTCTTAGACTGTCACTAAAGACGGCGGTGGTGATGCATAAGCCTCAGAAACATCCTTTGTTTTCTAAAGACTTCATGATGCTTAAATCGACTGATCTCATTCAAAACTGACCACTTCTAAACCAGCTATGAAATCTAGGTCAAGTAGAGTAAAAATGAGCTGCTTGGCTGAAATCAAGGTTTAAGAAAGTAAAACACTCATTACAAAACATGTAAGCAATTTAATGAAGGAGCATATCCTTTGAACAGCATGGAAGTTCAAAGTGCTCATGTAGCAAAAAAGCTGACCTGATGGCTCAAAGGTTGAGTTTATGCTTACAATGTCATTTCCTTGAGGTGAGAGTGGTAGCCTGGCCACTTGGAGATATAACAGGGGAAGAGGTACACATATACATGAGGGACATTACAACACAAGGTACACAGACACTTGAGGGACCTATTACAGCAGGTACACATACACATGAGGAACACTACAACACAAGGTACATATACACATGAGGTGCACTATTACAAGAGGTTCACATACGCATGAGGGACACAATTACAGCAGGTATACATACAGATGAGGTACACTACAACACAAGGTACACATACACATGAGCGACACTATTACAGGAGGTGCACATACACAAGAAGGACACTATTACAACTGGTACACATACAGATGAGGTATACTACAACACAAGGTACACATACACATGAGCGACACTATTACAGGAGGTGCACATACACAAGAAGGACACTATTACAACTGGTACACATACAGATGAGGTATACTACAACACAAGGTACACATACACATGAGGGACACTATTACAGGAGGTGCACATACGCAAGAAGGACACTATTACAACTGGTACACATACAGATGAGGTATACTACAACACAAGGTACACATACACATGAGGGACACTATTACAGGAGGTGCACATACACAAGAAGGACACTATTACAACTGGTACACATACAGATGAGGTACACTACAACACAAGGTACACATACACATGAAGGACACTATTACAGTGGTATACGTACACATGAGGCACACTATTACAACAGGTACACATACAAATGAGGTACACTGCAACACAAGGTACACATATACATGAAAGACACTATTACAGTAATATACATACACATGAGGGACACTACTACACCATTTACACACACACACACACACACACACATAGACATGAGGGACACTATAACACAAGGTATACATATACATTAAGGACAGTACTACAGTAGCTGTACTCAGGGTTTGATTCTGTCCTTGGGCTATTGACTACACTTAAAATGACTCTTCAGGACAGTTAGCATAGTGTTCACCTATAAACATACCTGTTGTTGTAGTAGCCACATATGTGTGTATACCTCTTGTTGCAGTGGTCCTCATGTGCATGTTTAATATAAAAGATAAATATTGGTTATCCTGGTAGGGCCACTGTACACACATAATCCCCTGTCTGGGGTGACCTAGGAATATGTAATTTGCTCAAGGTTGCACAGTAGGCAAATTAATGCTAAGGGACTCAAACCCCACACCACAGGAACTACAGCCCTCAGACTTAACCCTCTCCATCAACTGCCAGCCTGCAGTTGTGTTGGCATTTATGTGCATATGTGTCTGCTGTTAAAGTATCTCTCATTTAAATGTGTACTTCTTGTTGTAGTGACTGTCATTTGCATGTGTTTCTGTGGTTTTAGTGGCCTTATGATCATATATATACCTGTTGTTGTAATGTCACTCTGAGTAGTGTAATGATCAAAGACATTGGTAACCTACAGACACTGGAACCATCCCAGGTTGGTTTTGTCAAGGGAAGGCCTTGCCTACTTAACCTGGTAGACTTCCTTGGGAGGGTCACCAAGGCAATGGATGAGGGAAAAATGGTGTATACCACCTACCTTTACCTGGCAAAGGTGCTCGATAAAATACCCACTCCAGTATTGCTCACAAACTCACCAAACTAGTTATAAATCCTACATAACTACTAGGTTGTAAGATGGCTCACAGGTAGGACCCAAGAAGTCAAGATTGATGAGACCACTTCCATCAAAAGACAGAACACTAGTGGACTATGACTATGGGTTCTGTGCTGGGACCGCTCCTGTTCTGCATCTTCA